>NC_091163.1:40667247-40812247 GCF_040958095.1 Procambarus clarkii
TTTATTGTCCTATTATCTTGGGACTAGTTTTAAAATGCGCGCCTTTTTATTGCAAACAATTTGATACCAAAATGAAAGATGCAACACAAATATTTATGTCAGAACATTGGAAAGATATAAATAAATTTGTGATGATGAGCGTCAAGAATTAAAATATTTGTTAAAAATCCAGTTATTGCTCTATTATTCTGGGACTAGTTTTAAAATACTCGCCTTTTTATTGCGAACAATTTGATACCAAAACGAGCGACGTAGCACGAAATTTGATGTTATCAAATTGAACGAGTTGAACATTAGGTTGCAATGTACAAAATGGTGCTCGTTCACGGGTAACTAGGCTTTTCTGCGGGGAGGCACTCCAGCCTTTTGTACATTTTATTCATACACATCTGTAGGGAATTTAATTGCGAACACAATGATACCAAAACGAGCGACGTAGCACGAGAATTAAGGTAAAAAAATGGAACGAGAATGCACATGTTACTGATTTTGTGCGTTTTTGCCGACTTTACGCTTTGCTGTTGGCAGTCACGCTAGGCTTTTGGACATTATATTTATACACACCTGTAGAGAATTTAATTGCGAACACAATGATACCAAAACGAGCGACGTAGCACGAGAATTAAGGTGAGAAAGCTGGAACGAGTATATACATTTGGGTGTCACCGCGCGCTTACCCACACGGAGGGGCTACCTACCCCCTGTCAACCGTGAGTTTCCACGGAGCGCGAAAGTGTTAAAGTCTCATTAAAGACATTATCAACACAGTAAATTCATCAATTACTCCGGGTGCCTGCACACACCAATAATAATCATAAATATCGTGAGTACTCTTTATAGTCCCACTCTTCACACTGGTGCCTTTCTGTTACATAGGTGAGCCTTGCTCACGACATACAAAATACTCTGGCTAAATAATATAGCTGACTAAAGGGGAATTGGGAGGGAAACTAGAATCACCTACTTCCACCTATCCTCCGGTGAGAGTTGAGTTGTAGCTCCTGGTCCTGGCTCCTGCCTCGTGTAGGAAACGCCCCCACACACACACTGTCGTGTCCTCCAGGAACTCCATCAACGTCCCACCGTAAGCGCGTCGTCTCCGTGCCTTTTCACTGCAGGTCCGTGCTCCTCCTCGACTTCTTGTAGGGTTGGAGTCGGTCTCCCGGCCGTCGACTTCTCCTCCCAGCTACGGCTGCCCGCCTACGTCTCGGCTGCAGTCGTTCGGATTCCCGAATAGTTTTCTTCTTCCACTGCTTCCCGGTGACTCGGTCCAGCCACTACGCCATCACAAACGGGTGAACTGCCTCAGACGTCGCATACGTCACTGCACAGACTTCACTTCTTCTTGCACAGTACCTGTCCTGGAGCACTTGTTGCTCAATATCCCGTCGATTCCCTCTCTGGTCCAACACATGAACGAAGGAAGACCTCACAGAGTACTTGCAGACTTCGGGTGACGCGTAAAATCCACGGGAGCGGGAAACAACTGTCAAACTGACAGGACCAATATTCGCACGTCCAACCACCTTGACGTGTCGTGTCAGACTGATTCCCTCCGGAGGATTGGCCCATCCACTACGTCATCACTGTGGAGCTATCAGCGGTCGCATACGTCGCTGCCTAGACTCCACTCTTGCACAACACCTGTTCCTGGAGCACTTGTTGCTCAATATTCTGTCAATTCCTTCTCTGGTCCAACACATGAACGAAGGAAGACCCCACAGGTGATGGCAGACCACGGGTGATGCGTAAATCCTCCGGAGACGGGGTAAACTGTCCAACTCACAGGACCCCCAGCGCACGTCTGACCTCCTTGACGTGCTGTCTTAGACTGATGGCACCAGCGCGGCGCGATGACCGGACCCTCCTTCCTTCGTGACGTCATATTCGCCACGGGAGGTTTTCATTGGCTCCCTGTGCCACGTCGCTGTCGGTGACCAATCTGGTGTCACTGACGTCACACAGTTTTGGCAGGAAAACAGAAGAGCTAGCGCCATATTGGCTTCCTAAAGGGCCTAAACCACAGGCCAAAATACTCTTCTTCTATGAATTTCTCGGCACTTCGAGAACACTACATTCTCCTACACATATCAAACTGATGCCTGCGACGTAGAGAACGCTCGGGTAAAGTGGACATGACTCTTACTGCAGGCGTGGGAGAAATATAAGGGGGGGGGGAACACCGTCACACTATCTATCCATCCAGTCCCCTCACCATCTATCTATCCATCCAGTCCCCCCACCATCCATCCAGTCCCCTCACCATCCATCCAGTCCCCTCACCATCCATCCAGTCCCCTCACCATCCATCCAGTCCCCCCACCATCCATCCAGTCCCCTCACCGTCCATCCAGTCCCCTCACCATCCATCCAGTCCCCTCACCATCCATCTAGTCCCCTCACCATCCATCCAGTCCCCTCACCATCCATCCAGTCCCCTCACCATCCATCCAGTCCCCTCACCATCCATCCAGTCCCCTCACCATCCATCCAGTCCCCTCACCATCCATCCAGCCCCCTCACCATCCATCCAGCCCCCTCACCATCCATCCAGCCCCCTCACCATCCATCCAGTCCCCTCACCATCCATCCAGTCCCCCCACCATCCAGCCAGCCCCCTCACCATCCATCCAGTCCCCTCACCATCCATCCAGTCCCCCCACCATCCATCCAGTCCCCTCACCATCCATCCAGTCTCCCCACCATCCATCCAGCCCCCTCACCATCCATCCAGTCCTCTCACCATCCATCCAGTCCCCCCACCATCCATCCAGTCCCCTCACCATCCATCCAGTCCCCTCACCATCCATCCAGTCCCCCCACCATCCATCCTGTTATCCTCCCAAATGCAATATTCAAGCGTGATCATCACTAGGCAGGAGACAGGTAACCTGAAGCGTGCCTCGTCCGTGACACCAGGCACCACGTGCTTGGTCCACCCATACGTGTATCAACAAAGTCGCAAGGCGAGGCAAAGGTCATAACCTGATTCAAATTTTCCAAAGAAATTGAGGTCGTAAATTGAAAAATTTGGAAAGAGGGATGTCCGCTACCCCGAGGTTCCACCGTATTAATATTGCAACCACCACCATCACCACCACCCAGTGTGTCCACCACCTCATATTACCGTCACCATTTTGTGTCTCCACCCTTCCCCTCTTCTCTCCTTGTCTATTCAACTCTTTCCTTACCTTCCCTCTCTCCCATACTTATTATACCACCAGAACTTGTTCCTTCTCATCCCCACCTGTCTTTTAGCATTTTCCTTGATCACAGTGCATGTCTGCTAGTGTTACTTCCATTGTCACTCCCACCCAACACTCCCCTCTTCAGCACCCAACACTTCCCCCCCCTCCTCCAGCACCCAACACTCCCCTCTTCAGCACCCAACACTCCCCCCCTCCAGCACCCAACCACCTCCCCCCCCTCCCTCCAGCACCCAACCACCTCCCCCCCCCCCCTCCCTCCAGCACCCAACCCTTCCCCCTCCAGCACCCAACACTTCCCCCTCCAGCACCCAACACTCCCCCCTCCAGCACCCAACACTTCCCCCTCCAGCACCCAACAATACCCCCCCCCTCCTTCAGCACCCAATACTCCCCCACCAGCAGAATCCACCACCTGACACCCCCAGCATTTCAAACCTCATTTGCCTGGGAAAGATACCAGCAGGAAGGTACTTTCTGTGATTACCATTGTGTAGTTGAACTATATCTAGTTGACTCAAGATCATGTCCAACATGTTTGTGTTGCAGATGTTTCATCGAGAGCATAACTGTTCGATCAGGGGCTGGCTCGGTGGAAGATTCTACCACTCAAACAGACCGTCCCCCCAGCTCCTGTGACTCAAATAACCCATCCGGGGTAGTTACCGAGGTGAGCATTATGTTTATGTACAGTTGCCCATCATCAACACCAGTCATCACCCTCGTTTATTCTCTAATCGAAGGTGATGACTGGTTGATGACTGGTGATGACTATTCTGTCCATTTGGTGATACCGTACTAGTAAAGATAACATTGAGAATCTTTTTTTGAGCTAATGACTCTGATCACCATGGTCTTGTGTGTAATGTGTATGTGTGGAGTGACCAGAGACGCAAGTTTAATTCCGAGGCATCGCTCAAAAACCTGTTCTCATAGATATACTGTATCACGCTGCTGCTGTTGTGGAAAGCCAGAGCCACCTCAAGCAAAGCATCCACATCAAAGTCTCTGTCGCTTCATGGATTAAATGTTACAATATGTTCACTGTATATTACCATAATGCATGTTAGCTTGGTTGACCAGACAACCAACCAGGAGGTTCGGTCAGAGACCAGGTCACCGAGTCATTGATCCTTGGAACCAACTCGAGGTAGAAAGATTCACTCCCTCATGATGCACTGCATCCACTTTTTGACTCCTTGTCATTTATACATTCTTGATATGCATACCTTACCTCACCAAGCACTCACATGTTGTACCTGACTTGCATCTTTGCTGACATTCTCTCTTTCCTCGTATCTCATTTATACTATTCAGTTTCTTCACTCTCTATTAAAGTATTAAAAAGTCCTTATTACAGTAGTTGTTTGTAATTTAATATGCAATAAAATCACAAGAATTTTATGTATCCGTAAAGATAATGTTGAAAACCATATGATGGGATCGAACCCTCGACCCTGGACGCGGGTTCATTTCCACTGTACAGCCTTGGTATTTTCTCATCATCTAAGCTGTTTTATTTCAAATTACTTACAGTAATTAGTTTATTATATTGTTTACACTCTTTTTAGATGCGTATGTCAGTGCTGCTTGCTCGTGAATGTGAGGAAGAGACAGGTGGCAAAGGGGACAGCATTGTGGCCGCTGCTGCTGCACCTCCTGTCAAAAAGAAGGCAAGTCGGAAACAGTCTCGTGAGAAGCAGCAGCATTATGGTTCTAAGGACAGCGTTAAAGTTGTCAACGAAATAGGTGGACCGAGGAGTATTGAAGTAAGGACAATATTACTTTACCTATTTACTTCTTGTTTTGTTATCAGTGAAGACGCTCAGAATTTTTTGTTATTAAACATATTTAATTTTTAATCCCGTGTTGGCAAGTAAAATCTTTCTACAATGCTCCATGATATTTTTTATTGCAGCAGTGTTGTATTTGATTACTGTGAGGTTTTATTCGGGAATTTGTTCCTCTGATTCATTTCTTCCATTAAAGGGAGTATTCCCACAAACAGTGTTTTCCTGACATTAAAAGTACCTTCAGATGAGCTCCTATTTGTGTTCAACCAAGCTCTCTTATATATCTAATCAGTGGATGCAACTAACCAATGATCCCATGTCTTATTATGTTACGCAGTAATCCGTTTCATAAATTACATACTGTAATGGCAAAACAGTAGATATTAAAAACGTAACTGAAAGGTGGAGAATGTCATGCACAACGATAGTGATGGGAGTCCCATCTTACTAACATCACGTGCATGTAGTGTGTGTGTGTGAATGGGAAGTTCGTTAATTGGTATGCAGACACTGGCTGTTATATAATGTTGATTCCATTGCCCTGCTGTGTACTTGCCATTTAATAGGATTTAATTTATTGACTACAAACTGGCTGTTTTATTGATTTCATTTATTGACTACTTGCGTACTGGCTGTTTTATCAATTTCATTTATTGACTACTGTACTTGCGTACTGGCTATTTTATCAACTTAATTTAGTGACCTGCTGCAGACCGGCTGCTTTATAAGATTGAACTCGTGTACCTGCAGTATTTTGCCAACTAAATTATATACACCATAAAAATAGTTTAATGAAGTTCAGGTTAGAAAAGTAGTTTATAGTACTGTGTTATATAAGCATTAATGCTTGCCAAAATGACTCAAAAATGTGATTATCACAACTGAAAGGGGCTGCACTGGGCATGTGTGGCATTAGGTAGGTTTATCCGTGGTTGATTCCACCCCTCCTTTGGGGTTGTGCTCTTCTGTTCTCCTCAGCTTCTGATGAGTCTTGTTTTTTCTATTTGTTTCCTGTAGTGAGATAGCTGCAGCTCTTCCATCTGAGAAGCCCTACCAGAATCCCAGCATTGAATGTAATGAAATGCCTCTTTCTGGTGGGTCCATTGTGGCTTCATGGACCCTCCCTCCCTTTCCCTCAGGAGCTGCCCAACAACTTCGGGTGGATGGTGGAGCGACGGTCTCGCTTCATGCAGGTCGGCGTTCAATTCTCAACCATCAGAGTGGTTGGGCACCATTCCTTCCCCCTGTTCTATCCCAAATCCTTATCCTGACCCCTTCTCAGTGTTATATAGATGCAATGGCTTGGCACTTTCTCCTGCTAATTCCCTCCCTCCTTCAGGAGCCTCAGTTAGCCTTGGTTCAGCCCATGGCTGGAGAGAGTCCACCTCCTGAACCACCAGCTCCTGGTGCTGCAGCCTGGTGCTGGGAGGTGTACCAACCAAACTGCTGGGCAATTCATTTTCTGTTTTGTCTACTTTTGCCTTACTCTTATCCATTTTGTCTCTCTCTCTCTCTCAACCTTTCTGGTGGCTATTTCCTTGCTTAGAGTGATCTAGCATCCCCTGCTCCTTGCACCTCTGTGAGAGGACCAAGTTTTGGCTTTTGGTGGGCTGTTAATGACTAGCAAGAGCCTCTTTGGCGTGGAGCTATTCGGAGTGGCTAGCAACAGGGAGCTACTGAGGACTGAAACGGGCATTTCATTACACTCGGTGATGATTGTTTTTTTTTTAAACTTGTCAAAATCATTGCGTTAAATAGGCACCAATGATATTTAAACCAGTCACCTTCCACTCCAGTGACTTAGCAACCTAGCCTCCTATGACAACCACTGACATCACCTACCTTATGCGGTAAATATTTGTTAAGCTACTATATATTTGAGATACTCGGTTTTCTGTGGGGAGCCCTTCCGGCTCCCTGCAGCTACCGGACTGATATGTGATATATTAGTCTGAGGCATCAGTCAATTGGAGTTCAGCCTTCCGGGACCACGAACCAGAACCTGGTCCCCTCAGAGGCAAAGGGTGCAATGGCGTATGGAAACTTCCCTTGTATTTGGGGCATTCCATATCTGCCATTAACCGTGGTTAGCACCCAGAAAGATTGGCATAACAAAACAGACCCCTACACTGTAAGAAAAAATTGCAATCGAAGATCAAACACAGAGGCAGAACTCCCCCAACCTAAAGAATCAAGCAAATGTCACACACCGCTACCGTGCTGCTTGTCCGTACAACCCTGGGGAGCCCCAGACCCCACCCTTGTGCCAGTTACTCAGACCTCCAGTTCGTTGGCTATTGCAATCTGGGGCGGTCGTCAACTCTGTCCTCGATTTCTTGGCAGTGTTTCACCTTAGTGGTGTTCTCTGCGGTATTGTGATGTTATGGCCAGGTGTAACTACAGTGTACTGAGGCTGCATGTGCTTAGGGATACCTTCCCTAGACACTGTAAGTACTACGATTGGGTGCTAGAGTTGCCTTCCATAGTGCCTTTGGGAAATCACTTCTGTAGGGTTCTTGCTGCTCGGCATTTGCCCAGCCCTTGAGGCCAGCTGGGGTTTCGTGGCCTTTGTTTGGCCTTGGGTAGGAAGTGGTCTTGTTGCTGGTTGGGGCGCAAGGTGCTACGCAGCTTGCCCACTTATGCGGCGGCCATGTGCCTGTTCCTTCTAGAGACGTTGTACTTTTGTGGAGTTTTTCTTTTTGTTTTCCTTGCCAGGAGGGGGATCTGCCTTGTTTGGTTATTGGTCCACTTAAGGTTGTTGGTGGCCCTCCTCTAGGCCCCCGTGATTGTGCACGTCGCAGGGGTTCAATTTTTAGCACATTCCCCTTTGTTAGCTCTTGGGTTTCACCAGCTTTGTAGCACCTTGCCTGGGCTTCCCATAGCAGTCAGTCTGCGGGCCCTAGAAAACTTCGTTGAGGCACAGTAGACCAGTGGATGCATTTTCTGAATTCCAGCTTGCCTTGTGCAAGTTTGAGTGTTGCTCTGTACCCTTGTCTCGGGTGATAGCCACCTCTTTTACCTCCGTCATGCTGCCTGTTGGGTCGATGACACCTTTGACACTGACAAAACCTCTGATCCGGAGTCTACCGAGATGTGTTCTCTGCTCCTGCTCCAATATACCCATTCTATTGTCAGTGAGGTTCGGGTTTAGGTTACTGCAATGTGTTGGAGTAGTTGTCCACTCGGATGCCTCGAGGCTGACCAATTTGGTTAGGCCCTGCACCCCCCTTTCCAGTTCCCGGGGTTGGGGCGGGGTTTAGTTGGTGATGAGACTTGGGCGGCTTCAAGGGTTACCCCTTTCGGGTTACAGACAGGGGCATTCGAGCCTGCTCCTCCTGCCGAGGCTTAAGGGTCCTATCAGCAGACCCCTTCTTTGCTACCTTTCCCCTGAACTCAGACTTTTCTTCAGGGGTAGTGGGTGTGGAGGCCAACTCTGCCCCGGGGCCTCTGTTGAGGGTTCCTGGGCCTGTGGGGGAAGCCCGCTAGCAGTTCTGGGGCTGTTTGCCCCTGCTAGGGCTTTGGGCCTTCTAGGAGAGGAGGTTTTCCTCCCTCTCCTAGCATGTGTCTGGGAGTGTGCACTCACATTTTTGGGGCATTTTTTCCCCTCAGTCTGGAGTTTTTTATCGTCCAATTGCCGTGTCTCTGTTTTGTTCTTTCTTATGGGGTGTTCTGCCCTTTATGCTCCTCTGGAAACTTTTTGGGTTTTGGTTTTTTGGTCTGGTTTTGTTTTTTCTATGTTTGGGTTCTGGGTCCTGGTTTTTGGGCCCAGTGTTCGAACCTGTTTGCTCTGATTGCTCCCACACCTTATGTCCCTCAGTTTTCGGTCTGTTTCTGGCTGTTTTTGCCGGTGGTTCAGTCTGGATCTTGTGTTTTCCTTTCGTTTCTGTGGTGCATTTTCCACCAGCAAATGTGGTTGTTAGGGCTTCCCCCGGGATCGTTTCTAGGATCCTTTGGTCTCTTCAGTTTCGTTCCGGAAGTTTTCTTCCTCTTGGGTTTCCTTTTCGAGGTTTGGAAGGTCCTTGGATTACCTCCTGTGTGCCCCAATCTTTCCTCTTCTGCGGTTCCAGGGTCTTATTGGCTTGCAGACTGCGATTCTTGGGTCTTGGCAGGTATTTTGTGGTCGTGCCAGGCTCCGGCTTCTGATTGTCAAGGTGGGCTTTGGTGCAGCTTTTATGTAGATGCCTACTCCAAAGCCGTCTTCATCTGGTCGGCGTGGTGCTCGCTCTGCTCGCAAGTCGGGTTATTGTATTGTATTGTATTATTCTTTTTTTTTTTTTTTTTTTTTTTTTTTTTTTTTTTTTTTTTTATCTTGGAGGGGGTGCTTTTGCAGGTCACCCCGTTGGCAGGGCACTGGGGAAAAAGGCTGGCTCTGTTTGACCACGCTTTGTCCTACAATTTGTGGGCAGTTCGGGGCGTGTCCTCTGGCCTGTGGTGGCATTGGGCGGCAGCTCCTCCTCCTCCTCTGGGGGGTTTGGAGCTGGTGCGGCGGGCATCTTCCCCTTCGCTCTGTCAGGTCATCGTGTTTCAATCCCACAACGGGACTGTGCGGATCTTTGGTTCATTCTGGTTTTGTCTTGTCTGTACCACTGGCTTCCTTTTGGATGACTCAGTCCCAGATCTGGTTTCTTTCGGGGCCGTGTTGTTGGGTGGTGTCTCTGGCCCATTGGGATGTGTGCTGGCTTGTCCCGCTTCATCTGGGTTTCAGGGACTGGTTCCGTTTCGTGGTGGGGTGGTGTGTGCTTCTCATCTTCATTGCCTTTCTTTTGGCTGGTTTTTGGCACCTCGCATTTCCATGTCTTACCCGGCTCATGCTGGCCCATCTAAATCTGCTTGGTTTTTGGGTGTTGCCCCACCTCAATGGCTGGTTGGTGTTGGTTCCCAGCCAGTCTACTTGTCTGCTCACTGTAGGGGTGGTTCTTTCCTGGTTTGCCATGTTCAGGTTCCTGGTGATCTGGAGGAAGTCCCATCTGGTTCCATCCCAGGTTCAGACCTGGTTGCGCCTTGTGTGGGACTCTTAGATCGCTTCCATGTCTCTCCCTCTGTAGGCGTTGCTGAGGCTGCAGTCTCACCTTCAGCTGTTTCTGAGGAGTTCCAAGGTCACTCGGCGGTTGCTCGAGGAGTTGTGTGGAATCTGAACTTCGCCGTATTGGTTTCCCTGCCGAGTTGGGTCTGGCTGCGGCATCTGTTTGGGTTCCTTCTGCCTCTCTTGTGATCGCTGGGTTCAGCCTCCAGGGGCCTTGTGTCGGTTGCTGCGTCGTTGGCTTCCTCTTTGGGTTTTTCGGGGTTCAGTGCCTTGACACCAACTCGAACCCTCGCTTGATGTGTTCACGGATGCGTTGTCTCTTGGCTGGGGTTTTATGACTAGTCTCACCGGGCCGGCCGGGGACGGTGGGCTCAGTCCTTCTGTCGGGCTCACAGCATGGTGCAGGAGTTAGAGGTGATTTGGTTTTCACTTCGGAGGGTTCGGGTCACTTAGGGTTCAGTGATTTGGCTCGATTCGGACTGCTCTCTGGTGGTTCGTTGCCTGAACCGCAGGAGTTCTCTTCGGTCCTTGACTCTTTGGGTCTGGTCCCTTCGAGTGACTCGTCTGCTGGTTTCTTGGGGTTTGGCTTTCTGTGCGGTTCATTTTCAGGGAGTGTCCTATGTCTTAATGGTCGGCCTGTCTTGGTTCATTCTCCTGTCTACAGAATAGATGGTCGACGCCGACTCCTTCACTTGGCTCTGACAGTCGTACGAGCTCTCGGAGGTGGACCTCTTTGCGGTAGCGTCTCCCGATATATATGGCGCCCTTCCCGACTGTGGAGCCGTCACGGTGGATGCCCTTCGGCAGGACTGGTCGAGGTGGGATTACCTATACATCTTTCCCCATGGTCCAGCTGTTGCTGCGGGTCCTGGCTTGGTTGGAGACTTACCAGGGGAGAGTCTTACTGGTGGCCCCTTGGTGGCCGGCCCATCCTTGGTTTCAGGCGCTGCTTGCTTAGTGTCCGAATCCAGGCCATTTTCAGCGGCTCCGCCGCTTTCAGCAGATCGAACTGATCCCGTACATGGCTGGTTTGGTCTACTCCTTCGCACTTCGTGTCTGGTCTTTTTGACACGGGTGTATCACCACTTGTATGGTGATCAGGTGGCTTCGTTAATGGTGTTCCACCTGTAAGCTTCATCTCGGTGATGGTATGAAATTTTTCTGGTGTTCTTTTCGCCATTTTCTTTCTCCGTAGGTTGTCTTCTTTTTCTCATCAGGTTCTTTTGTCTTTTCTTGTTTTTTTCAGGACCGTCATTTGGTGCTGCATACTGTTGCCTCTTATCGTGCAGTGCTGCCAGAGCCACTTTAGCTTGCATTCGGGGTGGATGTCACTTCCGCCCCCGTTCCGTAAGTTTTCTCCCGCCTTGTTTCGCCTCCAGCCTGCTCATGCGACACCTGAGCGGTCCTGGTCCTTGGATCGGGTGCTCTCTTTTTTTTATCTCTTCTCCCCAGTTTGTGGTGGCCCCTTCGGTTCAAGGTTATTTTTCTAAGGAGCAGTTTCTGTTGGCATTGGTCTCTTGGGGTCGGGTTGGTGAGCTTAATGCTCTCCTCCGGCACAGGGCTTTCTGCTCTTTCGGTCCTGGTGGTCGGTGTGTTTGGTTGCAGCCGTCTCCTTCTTTTCTGCCAGAAAATGAGTTGGCTGCTTTCTGGGGGCCCCTTGGTTCATTGATGCTTGGTTGGTCTGGCCGAGGGTGCATGGGTTGTGTACGGTTGCGGCTCTTTGCGGTTCTTTGCACGCCTCGGTTTTCTGTGGCTGAGGCCGAGCTTTGGGTTGATCCGGTTTCCTTCGTTCCCTGTTCCAGGGCTCGAGTCTCTCAGGTCGTCTGCAGGGTCCCTCAATCTGGTCGGCGGTTTTCTTTTTGTCTTGATGCTCGGCCTCTGAACTAGAGGTGTGAGTAGCCGGCATGGGGTGGTCCAGGTCTTCCCCCTCCCGCAGCCCCTACCTAGGGAGGGGGAGGGCTGCACGGACAAGCGGCGCTGTGGTGGTGTGTAACGTTTGTTTACTTGCTTCTTTCTTTAGGCTCGGGGGAGTTCTACCTTTCTGTTCGGTCTTTGGTTGCAATTTTTTTTTACCACATGGGGTATGTTTTGTTATGCCAATCTTTCTGGGTGCTAACCCCGGTTAATGGCAGACACGGATTGCCCCCAAATACAAGGGGGTTTCCATAGGCCATTGCTCCCTTTGTCTTTCTGAGGGGACCAGGTTCTGGCTCGTGGTCCCCTTGTAGGCTGAACTCCAATTGACTGATGCCCCAGACTAATATATCACATATCGGTCCGATAGCTGCAGGGAGCCTCCGGGGCTCACCCAGAAAATGGCGTTTCATTACATTCAACGCTGGTTTTTTCTTTCCATACAGCGGGGCAGGGGAAGTGGTGCTGCCTTATTTTCGGGGGTCATCTTATGCGCTGAATATAAGCCTAAACCTGAATTACACCTCAAAATTTTTGGGGTCGACTTATGTGGCAGGTCGACTTCGATGCCGACATATACGGTACTACATTACTGGTTATAGATAATAAACGTCGCGGTGCAACTCTTAATTTGAAATGATTAATTGGGCTGGAGTGAAGCCCATTATTTGCCAGCATATTTGTCATGCCAAAGTTACAATTTTTTGTTTCTCCTCATAGTCCCTCCCACTTGCCCCTCCTCCCCCCCCATTTGCCCCTTCCACCACACTTGCCCCTCCCCCCCCACACTTGCCCCTCCCCCCCCACACTTGCCCCTCCCCCCACACTTGCCTCCTCCCCCCCACACTTGCCTCCTCCCCCCCACACTTGCCCCTCCCCACACACTTGCCTCCTCCCCACACACTTGCCCCTCACCCCACACTTGCCTCCCCTCCCCCCCACACTTGCCCCTCCCCCCCTACACTTGCCTCCCCTCCCTTCCCCCTCAAAAAATATATTGAATATTTCATCATACATTTATTGAAAGTTATATTAAAGTGATTTTGTTGGGGAAAATTACTACAGTATTTGTTCATGTAAATACAATATACTGTAACCTCAGTTGGTAGACCCTCAGCACTTGTCCTATCTGCCGGCATATATGGTAATTTATAAAGCAGTATAAATGCCACTAATACTCTTAATGTAGGTTTATCTATTCCTAATTCTTTTACAATTAATAAAAAGTGATAAACTAACAGTGACATTATAATTGGTGAGCTTAGACCTATATTTATTGGATGTACTTGACTGTAACTTTGACTCAGTTTTCACCTGCTGCCTTTATACTTCACTTCACGCTCATTTGCAATCATTAAATTGAAACCCAAATTGATGAGAATTTTTTTTCTGGTAGTGCTTCTGCTTAGCTTCCATACATACTTGCTTTAATTACAAGTGAAGGTACGTACACAGAGGACAACAAAGAGATTAGTGAAATTCTAAGAAGCCAGTATGAGGCTATGTTTAGCACACCAATAAACAACATGAAAGTTGATGACCCAGACAGCTTCTTTATGAATGACATTCAAGCTGCAGATAATATAACGGATATTAACACAAACTCGGAAGACTTTGAAAGAGAAATTGACAATATGCCCATGCACTCAGCTCCTGGGCCTGGCTCTTTGTTTGTCGGTGCTGTCATCTGTCATCTGACAGGCTTGTTGACCTGTCATCCTTTGCAGATGACACAAAAATCAGCATGAAAATTATCTCTGCTGAGGACATTGAAAAATTACAACCGGATATCAACAATGTTTTCGATTGGGCAGCAGAAAATAACATGATGTTTAACAGCGATAAATTCCAGGTACTCAGGTACGGCAAAAATGAGGACCTGAACCATAATACAGGGTACAAAACACAATCGAATCTGCCCATCATAGGTAAACAGCATGTCAAGGATTTGGGAATAATGATGTCGATAACCTAATGTTTAGGGAGCATAACCAAGCAAATATTGCGTCAGCCAAAAAAATGATGGGATGGATTACGAGAACTTTCAAATCCAGGGATCCCATCACAATGGTTGTACTCTTCAAGTCATTTGTGTTGTCCCGTCTCGAGTACTGCTCAGTACTTACTCACCCCTTCAGAGCAGGAGAGATTGCTGAAATTGAGGGAATACAGAGAACATATACGGCATGCATAGACGCGATAAAGCACCTAAATTATTGGGATCGTCTGAAAGCTCTCCAAATGTACTCACTAGAAAGGAGACGAGAGAGATACCAAATAATATACACATGGAAAATACTGGAAGGCAAGGTCCCTAATCTACACAGGAAAATAACAACGTACTGGAGTGAACGATATGGAAGAAAATGCAGAATAGAACCAGTGAAGAGCAGAGATGCCATAGGCACAATCAGAGAACACTGTATAAACATCACATATCCGCGGTTGTTCAACGTCCTCCCAGCGAGCATCAGAAATATTGCCGGAACAACCATGGACATCTTCAAGAGAAAACTAGACTGTTTTCTAAGAGAAGTTCCGGATCAGCCGGGCTGTGGTGGGTATGTGAGCCTGCGGGCTACTCCAAGCAACAGCCTGGTGGACCAAACTCTCACAAGTCAAGCCTGGCCTCGGGCCGGACTTGGGGAGTAGAAGAACTCCAAGTACCCCATCAACCAGGTATCAACCAGGTAATCATTACTTGGAAAATATTAGAAGGACTGGTCCCAAATCTGCACACAGAAATAAGACTACTTGAGACCAGAAGGCATGGCAGAATGTGCAAAATAGCCCCACTGAAGAGCAGAGGTGCATTAGGCATGCTGAGAGACAACTCGATCAACATCAAAGGCCCAAGACTTTTCAACACACTTCTCCCCACACATACAGGGCATAGCTGGCCAACTTCTCGCAGGGTTTAAAAGAGAACTTGACAAGCACCTTCAAAGGATACCTGATTAACCAGGCTGTGACTTAGGTTGCGAGCAGCCGCATCAAACAGCCTGGTGGATCATACCGGACTGTTTGATGCGCATCAACCAGGAGGCGTTGTCAGTGACCGGGCTGCGTGGACATTAATCCCCGGAATCTTCAACAGGTAGGTAGGTTGGGATTTGTACTTTTATAGAATACATACTATGACTGGTGCCTTGCGTTACTTAACCATCGTTTGGTGGACACGAGACAATAAAACATTAATCTCCAGCTATATAGTACCACCCTGGTCAGCCGGACCAACCGGGCTGTGGTGGGTATGTGGGCCTGCGGGCTGCTCCAAGCAACAGCCTGGTGGACCAAACTCTCACAAGTCGAGCCTGGCCTCGGGCCGGGCTTGGGGAGTAGAAGAACTCCCAGAACCCCATCAACCAGGTATCAACCAGGTATCCAGTGATACTTAGATCATTGCAAGTGGCTTGTACAGTATTGTGACCGCTGTTGTTAAAGTGAGTACTGAGAGCCTGTCAGGGTAAACTCTTGACAGCAGTCCTTGCAGCGGGTCCTTCACATCATCCTCTGTGTTGTATAGGGTCGCAAAGGTACCTGGCTTCTGTGCCGAGGAGTGTAAATCCAGATTTAGGTATTGGCAAGCTGGTCCAGCTCAGATGTTTCTCAACCAACTTTGAGTATAAATAGGCATGAGGGTACAGTAGTTCATACACATTTCATATTCAGTGAAGCTCAAATAAGAGCAAGGAATTTCAGACAATACTGTACTTCCCAAATATTTTTCACGTTACTATTGGGCCTCTTGAATTGATAATAAAATATTTTAATCTAGTCATAAAATTATTACAGTAATTGAGACTTTTGGATTTATTCATCCATAACAAGAACCTATCATGAGAGTACAAGTCTCCTCGTTACCAGAGATTTTCTCGGGCATGGGCGTATTAAAAATCTGTGGCTTTCTCCTTCAGCCTGTTGACCCAGCAGAAACGAGGAGTCTCCTAGATGAGGATGGGTCAGAAACCGATGCAGGCGTTGAGGGTGACGGGAGGCTGAGACAGCAGAACCCTCGAGAGTTTGAGAACCAGCAGGAGATGAGAGCCCCACAGGCCGAGGCAGAGGTCGACGATGATGATGAGGGGGAGCGGGCGTTTGAGAATGACAGTGACCACAGGGAGCGGTCGATTGTGGTGCTGCCGGACTCGACTGTTAGTGAGAGTGATGATAATGACTTACCAGAAGTTGTTTCACACTCACCGGTCGTGACGCCAAGGAAGGTACAGTGCTCGTTTGTGAAATTTATTTTCTTTAAATGAAGAAAAAAATCTTCCTAATTTTATCATCTCTTGTAATTGTTGAATCCTCCTAATGTTGTTTTTATTAAGTTTTACGTATGAAATACAGTACTGTATATTCATCTGCATTACTTTTTCAATTGTTCCTTTTAGAACACTGTCACATTGGTCAGTTGTTCATGCTTCTCTTCGTTTTGTTTGTTTGGTTTAGAGGGATGGGTGAATATAAGAGTATGGCATTACATTTAATAATTTAAATTGTAAAAAAAATTCACAATTATTTCTAGACAAGTAAAATTGGGCGACTGCATTTCTCGGTGCATTGTTGGCATTATATGTGTTGTTCATCCATATGCTAACCTGAAAATTACAAGGGAAAAATTTATCCAACGTTGAAAGAGTTGTGTGGTGGAGTGAAAATTGTTCTGTGTACTCACCTAGTTGTGCTTGCGGGGGTTGAGCTCTGGCTCTTTGGTCCCGCCTCTCAACCGTCAATCAACAGGTGTACAGGTTCCTGAGCCTATTGGGCTCTATCATATCTACACTTGAAACTGTGTATGGAGTCAGCCTCCACCACATTGCTTCCTAATGCATTCCATTTGTCAACCACTCTCGACACTAAAAAAGTTCTTTCTAATATCTCTGTGGCTCATTTGGGCACTCAGTTTCCACCTGTGTCCCCTAGTGCGTGTGCCCCTTGTGTTAAATAGCCTGTCTTTATCAACCCTGTCGATTCCCTTGAGAATCTTGAATGTGGTGATCATGTCCCCCCTAACTCTTCTGTCTTCCAATGAAGTGAGGTTCAATTCCCGTAGTCTCTCCACGTAGCTCATACCTCTCAGCTCGGGTACTAGTCTGGTGGCAAACCTTTGAACCTTTTCCAGTTTAGTCTTATGCTTGACTAGATATGGACTCCATGCTGGAGCCGCATACTCCAGGATTGGTCTGACATATGTGGTATATAATGTTCTGAAAGATTCCTTACACAAGTTTCTAAAGGCCGTTCTTATGTTAGCCAACCTGGCATATGCCGCTGATGTTATCCTCTTGATATGAGCTTCAGGGGACAGGTCTGGCGTGATATCAACCCCCAGGTCTTTCTCTCTCTCTGACTCTTGAAGTATTTCATCTCCCAAGTGATACCTTGTATCTGGTCTCCTGCTTCCTACCCCTATCTTCATTACATTACATTTGCTTGGGTTAAACTCTAACATCCATTTGTTCGACCATTCCTGCAGCTTGTCCAGGTCTTCTTGAAGCCTCAAGCTGTCCTCCTCTGTCTTAATCCTTCTCATAATTTTGGCGTCGTCAGCAAACATTGAGAGGAATGAGTCTATACCCTCTGGGAGATCATTAACGTATATCAGAAACAGGATAGGTCCAAGTACAGAGCCCTGTAGGACTCCACTGGTGACTTCACGCCATTCTGAGGTCTAACCCCTCACTATAACTTTATATATGTGTGTGTGTGCGTGTGTGTGTGGCAACTTTGAGAGCAACTTGTGTTCGATTTTGTAGTGGTTTACTTCTCATCCCAAAGAAATTTGTTGCTTTGCATCAAATTTGATTCACTGATGCCGTAGTGCTTGTCAGTGTGATAGTAGTCTTGATCAGCACAGTCCCTGCGCAGCCAGAGGTCTCAGAATTTAATTCCCGCGCAGAACGAAATGTTTGGGTGTGTTTTCTTACACCTAATGCCTCTGTTCATCTGGCAGTAAATAGTTATCTGGAATTTAGGCAGCTGTTGTGGGTTGCATTGTAACGATGGTTATTGTTTCCTGGGTCAGCCCTAGGAGTTATGGTAACCTTAAACAACCTAATTGACTTTCTATCACCGACAATGTGAAACACACGTCAATCTTGCCTAATTTGTTGACATTCTTGAAAAGGGTAAAAGCAACTACACCTAGGACTTTACAGTGCTGTTAGGTGAAACGAGGCATCAGGTGTGAGAAAACTTTGCAAGACATCTAGCTCTGTCCCAGAATAAAACTCATGTACAATCAGTTGTGAATCCTCTGTACTAAGTACCGTACCGTATTATGCTATAGGTCACCCTTTCTTTTCATTTAATTTGCATTTACAGGTATTTCTACCTCATATTTTCTATTTTCGTGCTGTGTTTAATTGTACAGTATTTGGCGTTAACAACCCAGTCCTTCTAGTGATGGAGAAATTATTTCCCAATGAATGTCACTCTTCATCTTCGCTACTTCTAAGCATTCCTCCACTCAGCTAAATACTAGTATATAAATCTGAGGCCAACTCTCTCCTACATGGAAAGGAATTTGGAAATATGGATCCCAAATGACATGTACTTGAGTGAAGGATGGGGAAGGAAATGCAGAATAGTACTGGTGAAGAGAAGAGGTGCCGTAGTCACAATCAGAGAACACTGTATAAATGTCAGTGGTCCACAGCTGTTCAATATTCTCTCAGCAATTATGAGAAATATTGGCAGAGCAAAGGTGGACTGCTTGCAGGAAACAGTCTAAATTTTTCTCGGAGCGCCGGACTTACCAAGTTGTAGTAGATGTGTGGGCCTGTGGGCGGCTCCATACAAAAGTCTGTTGGGCCAGGGGGCCAGGCTTAGGGAGTAGAAGAACTCCCAGAACCTACTTCAGGTATGATCCAGATATGATCCCCCAGGCTAGTCCATCCTATAGTTTATGACCCTTTGCCCGGCTAAATGAGTGTGCCGGTTTTCTAAAGCTGTGGAAGGCAAAGTGTCAAGCTCTAAGGCCACTTCCTTCAATGTGGGAAAAAATTAAGACATGTAGACCCCCCAAGGCAGTTTCCTCACCCCCTTAATTACAGGGAATATATGTAACTGGTCTCTGTAGTCCTAATGCAGGTTGATGTTGCCAGTTCTACATCTGTTGCTAAGATCTACCTGCTAAAGAGGTAGATCTTTATACCTTGAGATGGTCGTTTACACCTTATGCCGTTGTTATTTGCAACATTCTGCAACTGTAAAGATGGAACTCTCTTCTGGGGGGAGCGCTGTCGGCTTCCCGGAGCTATCTCAGGCTGATATGCTAATGTCAGACTTTGGCATCAGTCATGTGTATGGAGTTCATGGCCAGAACCTGGCCCGCTCAGAGAGGCAAGGGGAGCAATGGTCTATAGAAACCCCCGTGTGGTTGGAGGCATTCTACGTCTGCCATCGACCGGGTCATGCATCCAGAAAGGGAAGCATCCCAAAACAAACCCCTATTCCGGTTAAAATTGCTACCAAAAGTCGAACTAGTGGATAGAACTCCACAACAGAAAACGAGCAAACTAGTATGACATCACACATCACTGCGCCGCTGTCTGCGCATCTCCCCCCTCCCAGGGAGTGGGACGGGGGAGCCCCAGACCTCTCACGCCAGCTATCCACCCATCAGTGCTGAGGCTAGTGCTAAAGGCACCAGTTGTGTGCTCCAGCTCCAGTGGTTGTTTCAGCACTGTACCTAGAGTGTGGTATCTGTCTTCTAGGTGGTGCGTGAGCCGGGAGTGAGTCTCCAGTACTCGGGCTGCATGCGCCTAGGGTTCCCTTCCCTAGGTGCCCTGTAAGTACTGTCCTTGAGGCTTGGGGATACCATCCACAAGTTCCTTAGGTCCTGCTTCTGCTAGGCCATTTACTGTTTGGTTTTCGGCCGCCCTTTTTGTGATGGGGTTTCTGTCTCCCTTGTTTGCCTTAGGGTAAGGGGCAGTTTGCACTGGTAGGGGCGCAGGATACTGCGCAGCTTTGTTTTCATCAATCATAGTGGCTGGCTGTGTTCCGCCTGGGTACGTTGTCCTCTTGCGGGATTTTCTTTTTGTTTGTCTACCTGATGGGGGTCTGCCTTTGGTTCTTGCCCCCTTTGTACTGAGTTCTCTTCCTTCTTCTGGTGGTACCCCCCCTGTTAGGTCCCCGTGAGTGTACACGTCCCGGGGGTTCAGTTCTTAGAAAGTTGTTTGGTAGATTTCGGCTCCGGTTAGCAGTACCCTGCCTGGGATTACCTGAGCGCGAGTCCTCTTATAGTAAACGCTCAGGACCCTGGGAAACCCCTAGGGGGAGTGTTGGCCCGATGAATGTGGCCCTGGAGTCCCCCCTCGCTTTGTGCGAGTTCGAGAGTTGCTCTGTCCCCTTGTTTCAGGATGACTCCCTGTTTTGCCTCCGTCTGCTGCCTGTGGGGTAGGTGACACCTTTGGCCCTGAGTCCTGTAAGTTTTGTTGCTTCTTTGTGACTCAGTTACCAAGCCTTATGCTGACTATGTGGGTGCAGGCAGCGCGGGCATTGCACGTTGCACGTTGCACGTCGGTGGCAACACACTAGGTTGTTTGCTCCCTGGAAGCCCCGAGGCTGCCCCGTTTTGGTTGGTGGTCTTGTCAGGTCCCCCCCCCCTCCCTTTCCTCCCTGCGTCCAGGTCCTTACCATCTGTGGGTTCAGGGCTGGGGCGGGGCTTCCATGGTTTTGAGACTCGGTTGGTCTCGGGGAATTCCCCTTCTGGGGAAGCAACGGGAGCATTTGAGCCTGTTCTCCAGCCGTGTTGTATGGGTCTACCAGTGGGCTCCCTTCCTTTGTGCTTTTCACGGCTACCCTGTTTTTTCTTGTGAGGCTGGGGCTTTGGGGGAACAGCTCGGCCCCGGGGCCTGCCGTGTGGGGTGCCGGGGCTGGGGGGGGGCTGACTTGGGGGGGGGCCTCAGGTCCCGTTGGACCCCGCCGGGTTTTTTTCTGTACTCTGGGCGGGGCTTGTGGTTACGCGGAGTGGGGTTTTTTCCTTCCCCACTCCGCATGAGTTGTTGGACATTGGCCCCTCCCTGGGCTCGGTTCCTTGTCCCTTAAGCCCGTTAGTTCCGTCCTGTCAGTATGTGCTTTTCTCAGTTCTTCACCCTTTTTTTTCTTGGGACGGGACTTCTCCGTCATGTTCCCCTCTTCTTGGGGTTCTGCGTGACTTGATCTCAGGTGCGACTGGGCCTTTCTGTGCCTTCATCATTTGTGCTTGTTTCTCTGTGTCCTCGAAGGTTCGGGACGGTTTTTGCTCCTTCCCGTATTATTGGAACGTCTGTCGTCTTTCGATGAAGCTTCCCTCCAGTCCTTTCTAGGGCTTGTTGGTCCTCTTCAGGGCTTCTTCTTGGTTTTCAGGCCTGTCTCGTTCTTTCCCTTTCTGGCCCTTTCGGTTCCGGTTGGTTTCTCGGGGTCTCTGTTTTCCTGTTGGTGTTGGCCTCGGGGAGTCGGGTCGCTTCATGCTCTCCTCCGGCGCTGGGGTTTCTGCTCCTTTGCTCGGGGCGATCGTTTTGTTCCTCTGCGTCCTTCTCCTTCTTTTCTGGCGTAGAGGCGTAGAATGTGACTGCTGCTTTCCGGAGGGGGATCCCTGGATTATTGATGTCTTGTTGGTTTGGCCGGGGGGGCTTCAGGTTTTGTGCCCAGTTGCGGCTCTACACTGTGCGCACGGCTTGTGTGTCTGTGGACGCGCTTAGGATTGATCCGGTTTCCCTTCTTCCCTGTTCACAGGTGCGGGTCTCCCGGGTCATCCGCAGGGTTCTTAAGGCTGGCCAGCCTGCGGTTTCTCCCTGTGCCCGTGACGTTCGCAAGTTCGCGGCTCTTGCTGCCATTCCTTGGGTCTATGTCTTGGGCGGACATTCAGGAGTGGGGATTTCGGCAGTCAAACAGGGGTCCTGGCTGCTTGTTGTCTTGTTCACGTCCTTAGGCCTGGTCAGGCCTGTGTTGCTTTAAGTTGGCAGTTACAGCTGGTTGTCTCACTTCGTGTTGAGGTGTGAGTGGTGGCCGCCTCCCAGATATGTCCCTTAAGACCTTCCTCTATGGGTAGTTAGCTCCAGGGAGCAGACGGGGCTTCCCCCAGAAAACCAGCGTTAAATGTAGTGAAACGCCATTTTCTGGGTAAGACCTGGAGGCTCCTCGGCAACCCTCTCCCCCTCCGGTCAGCAGTTTTTCGCGTGTTTTGACATCCAGCCTCAGAACTGATGGGTGGATAGCCGGCGTGAGAGGTCTGGGGCTTCCCCGTCCCCCTCCAAGGGAGGAGGGAGCTGCGCAGACAGTGGCATGGTGACGTGTGACGTCGTACTAGTTTGCTCGTTTTCTGTTGGGGAGTTCTATCCACTAGTTCAGCTTTTGATAGCAATTTTAAACGGAATAGGGGTTTGTTTTGGGAGGCTTCCCTCTCTGGATGCTTGACCCGGTCGATGGCAGACATACAATGCTTCCAACCACACGGGGGTGTCTATAGGCCATTGCTCCCCTTGCCTCTCTGAGGGGGCCAGGTTCTGGCTCATGGTCCCCGGTAGGCCCACAGAACTCCATACACATGACTGATGCCAAAGTCTGACATTAGCATATCAGCCTAGTACGCTCCGGGGAGCCTCCGGGTCTCACCCAGAAAATGGCGTTTCATTACATTCAACGCTGGTTTTTTATAGTTATGTAAAATTAATATTTAGAATTTTGCCTATAATAGTGGCCTTACTTCAATTTGTTTTTGTGACTTGTACTTTTGACTAACCCTGTAGTTGTCTTTGTGCTTGTGTGTTTGTAGTTTTGTGTTTCAGTGTTTGTGTATTGTATGAGTAATTATCTTAGAGTCCTCTCTAACTACATTTACATCTTCACTAAATTTTCACAATTTAAAATATCCTATGTGATTGCTTATTACAGTAATTATAATTAGGTGTGTGTGTGTATCTGTCATATTCCTTTCGTATGTTGTTTGTTGATCTCTTGATGGTTTGTTTGCACAGAAATCACAATTAACTTTTGGTTCTTCTTTCCATGAACCAGGTTGATGGGGTGAGACAGGAAATTCTTGAAACTGACGAGGTGATCACCGGTGATTTTGACCCCATAGAACTGTGATTGTCGCTAACCCTCCCCCATCTCTCCATTAGTCGATGCCATGAGCCCCGTGATCGTGCTGTAGTAAGACTTGTGTGTGCGCGAGTGTCTGCATGTGAATGTGTGTGGGCGCATGCGAATGTGTGGGCGCGTGTGTTTGTGTAATTACCTAAGTGTAATTACCTAAATGTATGTGTGTGTGTGTGTGTATGTGGTTGTCTTTGTAAGGCATGCATGTTGTCATATCTGTAGAGCCTCTTAAAGTTCATGTTTGCTATTCATAGACCCCTATCTTGAGGTTATCTTGAGATGATTTCAAGGCTTAGCATCCCCGTGGCCTGGTCCTCGGACAGGCCTCCTTTTGTTACACATCCCCAGGAGCAGCCCGTAGCAGATGTCTAACTCCCAGATACCAATTTACTGCTATGAGAACAGGATCATCAGGGTGAAAGAAACTCTGTCCATTTTGTTTCTACCTCCGCCGGGAATCGAACCTGGAACCTTAGGAATACAAATCCCGAACTCTGTGTGCTCAGCAGTCAGGCTCCCTTTAAACTCCCCTGTGACTAGTTATAACTAGGTAGTGTATTGCTCATGTTCTGGGCTTTCATAAACATTGTCTATGTCAGGCATCTAAGCTTTCTTCCACTTCCAGCAAGTCTGATTTGATCATCACAAAAACGCAAAACAATTCTTTTCAACAGAAAAGGTGGACAATAATAAAAAATCCACAATATACGTAAACTATGGTGCTTCTAGGTCACCATCTTTGAGTGTACTGTACCTGATAAATATTAAACCAATCATTGATTCAACTTGTTAACAATTAAACCATTCGTTGATTCAACTTGGTAAAGATAATAAATTGTCATCCACACTTCCGTGGAAATAAACATTCCATTTACCAATATAGAGCTTCGATAGGTCGACAGAGCTTGGGCCTCACACGAGTGGGGTCCACACCTTGAGTCTCCTAGAGCACAGCTGAATGGAATTGGTAAAGATTGATTTGCCATCATGTTCATTTGCTGGGTATTGACACATGCCTGTGTATCTCCTGCACTCCCACAGTCAATTTGGTCCACTTTGCAGGAAACAATAATTTGTTTATTTTTTGGTTTTCTCAAATTTTGACTGATAAACATAGTCAACCCACTTTCCATTTTAGTATATTTGTTGTGCCATCAAAAGGAGGCCTGGTCAAGGACCGGCCCGCGGGGACGCTAAGCCCCAAAAACACCTCAAGGTAACCTCAAGGTAAGGTAAGGTGCCATACAAAATTAGCAAAATCCCAATGTTGATAGATGTGATCATGGTGCATTGATATCGATTAGGGTAATTTCAAACTCCTCCAAGACATGTGGTTTTGAGTGGTGTTTGTGTACATCTGATTGGCAAAAAGAATTTTTCGAAGCGAAGCCCATTTGCTCCTTGGAGCTATCTGACTTATATTAGCTATATTAATCTGGAGCTTCAGTCATGACTTGTTGTTTTATTAAACAACGCCTATGCCTACTGGGAACCACAAGCCAGAACATGGTTCCCTCAGAGAGGTGCAGGGAGTGATGGCCTATGAAAACTTCACTCCTTGAAAATATATTCATGTCTGCCTCTCATTCAGCCCCCCCCCCCCTCCTGGAGGGGGATGGGGAGGTCCCATCAAGCCGGCCGCTAGACTGCCAGTTCGTCGACTGAAATCGACTGGGGCGGATGTCAACTCTGGCTGCCATTTCCTGTCAAGATTTTGCCACTAGTGGTGTTATGCCTGCCATGTGTTGGGGCGTTGGCCAGGAGTACCAGTACTTCGGGCTGACTTTGGCCTCGCCCTTGAGGTCAGCAGTGGTCTTGGTACTTTCAAAGGGCCCTGGTTAGGGAGTGTTTGTAGCTGGTTGGGGCGCACGGTGCTGCTCAGCTCAAGTTTGAGGGTTGTTCGTTATCTTTGTCTCAGGGTGACGATTGCCTGTTTTCAGGGTGATGATCGCCTGTTTTCCCTCCGTCATGCTGCTTCTTGGGTCGACGACACCTTTGACCCAGAGTCGTGTGGGACTTGTTTCTTGCTCGTTCTCCAGTTTACCCATTCTTCTTCGGAAGTTCTTAGGGGTCAAGCAGCTGTCGCGATGCATTTATGGTAGGTTTAAGTTATTGCAACACACTAAATTGGTCGCCTGCTCAAATGCTCCGGGGCTGCCCCGTTTTGGTTTTATGGTCTCGGACTTAGGGGCATTGGTCTCTTCGGCCTTGGTTCCGTCTGCCCCCTCGAGTCCATTTCCAGTTGGTGTGGTCACCCTACTCCTCCTCCCCATGCTGCTGGATCCCAAACGTCTGAGGTTTCGGATTCGGCACAGGGTTTAGTTGGGAAATGAGACTTGGGCGGCCCCTTAGGGCTGTCCCATTTGATACGGGGACGGAAGCCATTGAACCTGATTGTTCCACCGAGGCTTCAGGGTCCTTCCAGCAGACCCCCTTCTTTGAAGCTTTTGCCTTGGGTTCCACCTTTTCTTCAAGGATGGTGGGCGTGGATGTGGGGTTCTGTCCCGGGGCCTCTCTCAAGGAGTCTCGAGGCTTGGGGGGGGGGGAGCCTGCTTGGTGTGCTTGGGCTCCAAATTGCTCCTGCTTGGGCCTTTGTGCTTCTGAGCAGGGGTCTTGCTGCGGGTGAGGGGGTTTTTGTTCCCTTCTTCCCTTCGGCAATTGTTTTGCCATATTTGCTGGGGTGTTATGCATTTTTGGTTGCTCTCCGGTTGCATTGTTTATGTTGGCAGCCATTTTTGCTCTCCTGTTTGCATGCCTGGCCACCAGAGCGGTGCTCCGTGTTGCGTTAACCTTTGGAGGCTGGGTGTTTGGGTCCACTTGGGTGCATATTTCGTGTGTTTTTGCGCTCTGGGATTTCCCAATGTCTCTATTGCTTCCTCTTGTCTGCTATTTCTCTGGTGGGTTTTGTCTGTGCAGCCTGGAACATGGAGATAATGTATGTGGTTTTATGGGGTTTTCCCATTTTGACAACTGCCTGTGTTTTCGGTTCTCTTCGCTGGGGTGGTGCTTTGGCTCTTCACACCATTTCTCTCCCTCTTTTTCTTGGGGTGGGGGAGGGGGCACTTCCCTGAATGTTATGGCTTTCTGCTGTTTTTTGTTTTCAGCTTTTGCCTCTTCCCTGCCTCCTGCGTTCTTGTGTTCCTTCTCTGCCTCTGAACTTGTGTTTTCTGTGGGAGAGCCCCGTTGGCTCCCTGGAGCTATCAGACTAATATTTGCTATATTAGTCTTGGGCTTCAGTCAATTGGAGTTCTGCCTACTGGGGACCCCACGAGCCAGAACCTGGCCCACTCAGAAGAGGCAAGGGCCTATAGAAACTCCGTGTGGTTGGAAGCATTCTATGTCTGGCATCGACCGGGTCAAGCACCCAGAAAGGTAAGCGTCCCAAAACAAACCCCTATTCTGGTGAAAATTGCTACCACAAGCTGAACAAGTGAACTCCCCTAAAAGAAATGAGCAAACGATCATGACGTTACATGTCACCACGCCGCTGTCTGAGTAGCTTTCCCCCTCCCCGGGAGGGGGAAGCCCCAGACCTACCCGCTGGCTATCCACCATAAGTTCTTCGGCTGATGCTAGAGGCTGATGTCGTGTGCTCCAGCTCCGGTGGTGGTTTCAGCACTGTACCTAGAGTGTGGTAACTGTCTTCTAGGTGGTGCGTGAGCCGGGAGTGATTCTCCAGTACTCGGGCTACATGTGCCTAGGGTTTCCTTCCCTAGGTGCCCTGTAAGTATTGCCCTTGGGGCTTGGGGCCACCTTCCACAAGTTCCTTGGGTTCTGCCCCACTAGGTCATTTACTGCTTGGTTTTCGGCCGCCCTTTGTGTGCTTGGGTGTTCTGTCTCCCTTGTTCGCCTTAGGGTAAGGGGCAGTTTTGCACTGATGAGGGGCAGGGTACTGCGCAGCTTGTTTTCACCAATCTTGGTGGCCAGCTCTGTTCTTCCTGGGTACACTGTCTTCTTGCGGGGTTTTCTTTTTCTTTTTGTTTATCTGCCTGGTGGGGGGGATGGTCTGCCTTCCTTCTTGCCCCCTGTGTACTGAGTATTCTTCCTTCTTCCGGTGGTTCCCCCTGCTAGGTCCCTGTGAGTGTACACATCCCGGGGGTTCAGTTCTTAGAAGATTGTTTGGTAGATTTAGGCGCCGGTTAGTAGTACCCTGTCTGGGATTACCTGAGCGCGAGTCCTATTATAGTAAACGCTCAGGACCTTGGGAAACCCCTGGGGGCGCGCGGGTCTGATGGATGTGACCCCGGAGTCCCCCCTCGCTTCCAGCGAGTTTGAGGGTTGCTTTCACCTCTTGTCTCAAGGTGACTCTCTCTGTCTTTGCCTCTGTCTGCTGCCTATGTGGTCGGTGACACCTTCGGCGCAGAGTCCTGCGAGTTTTGTTGCTTGTGACTCGGTTACCCAGTCTTATGCTGACTATGCGGGTGCAGGCAGCATGAGCGTTGCACGTTGAGCTTCGATGGTGGCAACGCTCTCGGTTGTTTGCTCCCCGGAAGCCCCGAGGCTGCCCCGCTTTGGTTGGTGTTGGGGCTTGGGGGTGTTGGTTGCTTTGGTTCCTTCCATACCCTCTTGTCTTTCCCCAGTTGTGGTCTAGTCTGGTCCCCCCCTTCCTACCTGCATCCGGATCCTTACCGGATGCAGGTAGGAAGGGGGGTTCCTTACCTTATCTGTGGATTCTGGGTCGGGGCAGGACTTTGTTGGCACTGGCTTTTCTGGTGGGGGGCTCAGGGCCGTCATCTTGCCACATGCTGTCGCCTCGTTTCGTGCGGCGCTGGCGGAGCCACTTCGGCTTCCTTTAGGTCTTGGTGTTACCTTTAGGTTTTGTTGTTACATCTGCATCGTTCGTAAGCTGTCTCGTGCATTGTTTCACCTCTGGCTTGCACATGCGCCGCCTGAGCCGTCCTGGTCTCTGGACAGCCTGCTCTTTCTTCTCCTCGGTTGGTTGTGACCCCTTCAGTTCGGGTTTGTTTCTCGAAGGCTCTTTTCCTGTTGGCATTTGCTTCTAGGGGTCGGGTCGCTGAGCTTCTTGCTCTTCTCCGGCGCAGGGGTTTCTGCTCCTTCAGTTGTTTGGTTGCAGCCTTCAACTTTTGGTTGCAGGTTGCAGCGATTGGTTTGTTTGGTTGCAGCCTTCTCCCTCTTTTCTGGCACGGAATGAGGCTGCTGCTTTCCGAAGGGGTCCTTGGTTTGTTGGTGCTTGGTTGGTCGGGCCGGGGGTGCATCGTGTTTTGTGTCCGGTAGCGGCCGTCCACTGTTATTTGCGCGCCATGGCTTCTGTGTCCTGGACGACGCACTTTGGGTTGCTACGGTTCAGTTCTTCCCTGTTCGCAGGTGAAGGTCTCCCAGGTCGTCCGCGGTGTTATTGCGGCTAGCCAGCCTGTGTTCTATCCCCGTGCCTATGGCATTCGTAGACTCGCTGCTCTTGCTGCCGTCATGGCGGCATGTCCTAGCTAACATTCGGGCACGGGGCTTTTGGCGGTCGTACCGGGGCCTGGCTACTCGATATCTCGTGTCATTCCTGGACCCATTCGGGCCTGTGTCGCCTTGGGTTGGTGGTTATCTTGAGATCTTGAGGTTATCTTGAGATGATTTCGGGGCATTTTAGTGTCCCCGCGGCCCGGTCCTCGACCAGGCCTCCACCCCCAGGAAGCAGCCCGTGACAGCTAACTAACACCCAGGTACCTATTTTACTGCTAGGTAACAGGGGCATAGGGTGAAAGAAACTCTGCCCAATGTTTCTCGCCGGCGCCTGGGATCGAACCCAGGACCACAGGATCACAAGTCCAGCGTGCTGTCCGCTCGGCCGACCGGCTTCCTTAGATTGCAGCCAGTTGTCTCGACTTTTAAGTTGGGGAGTGTGCGGCGACCACCTCCCGGGTATGTCCCTCTTTTTTTCTCTGTGGGTAGTTAGCTCCGGGAAGCCAAAGGGGCTCCCCCAGAAAACCAGCGTTGAATGTAATGAAACGTCATTTTCTGGGTGAGACCCGGAGGTTTCCCTGGCATCCCTCCCTCCCTTCCTTCCTCCGGTAGGCGGTTTTTCGCATTTTTTGACATCCAATCTCAGAACTGATGGTGGATAGCCGGCGCAGTAGATCTGGGGCTCCCCCGTCCCCCTCCCTTGGAGGGGAGAGCTGCGCAGACAGCGGCACGGTGACGTATGATGTCATGATCGTTTGCTCGTTTCTTTTAGGGGAGTTCTATCCACTTGTTCGGCTTGTGATAGCAATTTTCACCAGAATAGGGGTTTGTTTTGGGATGCTTACCTTTCTGGGTGCCTGACCTGGTCGTTGGCAGACATAGAATGCTTCCAACCACACGGGGGTTTCTATAGGCCATTGCTTCCCATGCCTCTCTGAGGGGGGCCAGGTTCTGGTCTTGAGACTCGAGCAGTCTCAGGGGATGCCCCTTCCAGAGTGGCGACGGGTCCGGCATTCGAGTCCTTTCTTTCTGGCGAAGCCTCCGAGTCTGACCAGTGGGCCCCCCTTCTATCTGGCTTTCACAGCTGTGCCGGCCTTTTTTTTTGAGGCCGGTGCTTTGGGTGATGACTCGGCCCTAGGTCCTGCAGTGGAGGATCCTGGGGCTGGGGAGGGGGCAGACTTGGGGGGCCTTGGGCCCCATTGGACCCCGCCTGGGTTTTTCTGCCCTCGGAGCGGGGCTTACTGTTACAAGGCGTGGGTTTTCTTTTCCCCTCTCTGCGTACGAGTTGGACTTGATGTATGCCCCTCCCCGGGTTCGGTTCTGTGTCCCCCCCCCCCCCACGGGTGCGTCGGTTCCGTCCTTCCAGAGGTTTTTGACTTCCCGCATCTAACCTGCTGTGGTGCGGGCAGCCCTTGCGGCTTACCTCCTGCGTGACCCAGAGTATGCCTCTGTTATGGATCCGATTTCGTTCAGGTTTGGGTCTTCATTTTCCTTGGGTCCGTTACGGAGTTCCGGAGTTGTCCTGGCTGGCGGACTGTCCTGTGTTTGCCTTGGAGGCTTGGCATACCTTCTATCGTTCCTGTACGCTTGAGTGGCGCGAGGCTTCGACGGTGGTTCAGATTTTCCTGGGGGGCGAGTTTGAGCACCTCAATGAGTGTTTGTTTGCCCCTGCCCTTCCTCAGGAAGTTGGGGTTGTGCAGCTCCATGTGCAGGTTCCTTCCCTTACGGCTGTGGATGTTGCCGAGGGCTTGCGTGCTCGATGCTTCTTGGCTTTGGCTTTGCGTTTTTTTTCCCCTCCTGGAGCTGTCTTCGGACTGGCTTGAGGAGGATGTTGGAACACTGGGGGCCGTTCCTGGGTCCAGTGCCATGGGCTCGGCGGCTCACTCGTTGTCTGCCTTGTTGAAGCTGTTTGCGCCGATCCTGCGGGATGCAGTTTCACTGTTTTATGCTTCCTGGCTCGCATATCGGCAGTGGTGCTTGCCTCTCTCTGGAATCTGCCTGGGCCCTGGCTCTTAGGATGTCTTCACCTTTTTGCCCCCTGCTGTTTGCTGACTGTGCAGTGGCGCACTATTTGCAGGCTGCCTCAGTCAGTTGTCATCATATGTCCGACTTGTTTGTTCTCCGGGGGCGGGCCTTCCCGAAAGGCCAGGGCTTGGGGTTCCTTTTGTCGGGATAGGCCACTGGGGCCAGTTTCGGGGCTGGCCCTGCCTTTGGACCTGCCTTTGTCTGGTTGGCGCAGTCTTCGTTCTGTGCGAGGCTCGGGTTCTTGTAAGGGTCGGCGGCCCTTTCGCGGTTCGCTCCATTGACGGGGCAATGGGGGGAGGCTTGCGCTGTTCGCTCACACCTATTCCCTCGATTTGTTGGCGTTTCGGGTCGTTTCAGTCGGCCTGCGGTGGCGTTTGGTTGCCCCTCCTCCTTCGGGGGTTCGGGGCTGGCGGGGCAGGCCTCTTCTGCGCTCTGTTGGGTCATCTTGGAGTGGGTTCGCTTGGGCGTGGTCGAAACGACGACGTCTCTCAGATGGGTTTCCTGTCTGTTCCCAGTCCCGAAACGGGACTTTGCGGACCTGCGGTTCATTCTGGACTTGTCCCATCTGAACCCCGGGTTCGTTGCCCCTCCTTCCGGATGAACACGCTGTCCCAGGTTCGGCACCTGTTGGAGCGGGCACTTGGATGGTGTCCCTGGACTTTCGGGACACTTATTGGCACGTCCCGATTCATTCAAGGTTCAGGGACTGGCTCGGTTTTGTTGTGGGGTGACAGTGTTACCTCTTTCGTTGTCTCCCGTTCGGGTTGAACCTGGCACCGCCTCTCTCGCGAACCTGGATTTGGCCCCCAGGGGCCTTGTGTCGACTGCTACATCGTTGGCATCCTCTTTGGGTTTTTCGGAGTTCAGTGCCTTGGCGTCTGCCCGAGCCCTCGATCGGTGTGTTCACGGACACATCGTCTCTCGGCTGGGGCTTTGTGACCAGTGCTCACCAGGCCGGCCATGGGCGGCGGAGTTCGTCCTTCCATCGGACCCACAGCACGGTGCGGGAGTTCGTGGCAGTATGGTTTGCTCTTCAGAGGATTCAGGTCACCCGCGGATCGACGATCCGGCTCTATTCAGACTGCTCCCCGGTGGTTCATTGCCTGAACTGAGGGGGTTTGATGCAGTCCTTGGCTCTCTGGCGCTGGTCGCTTCGAGTGACTCGTCTGCTGAGTTCTCGGGATTTGGCTCTCCTGGCAGTTCACTTTCGGGGTGTGTCCAACGTCTTGGCAGACGGCCTGTCTTGTTTCGTTCCCCCCGTCCACAGAATGGACGGTCGACGCCGACTCCTTCCGTTGGCTGTGCCAGATGTTCGGGCACCTGGAGGTGGACCTCTTCGTGTTGGCGTGGTCGGGCTCCCGTTCCCGACTGCGAGGCTGTCGGGGTCAAAGGCATCGACCAGTCGTTGCCTTTCGGCAAGACTGGTCGAGGTGGGGGTTCATGTATCTCTCTTCCCTGGTTCCAGGTCCTGACTCGCTTGGAGACTTACCAGGGGAGAGTAGTCATTGTGGCACCGTGGTTGCTGGCCCAGCTTTGTCTTTGCATGGTGTCCGAACCCGAAGGTTTTCCTGCGGCTCCACCTCTTTCAGCAGATCGGACAAGTGAGTTACGTGGCTGGTTCAGTCTTATCGAGTCTACTAGTATGGTGTTTTTTACTCGTGTCTATCATCATCTCTATGGTGATTAGTGGCTTCGTTGTTGGTGTCCGACCTGCAGGCTAAATCTAGGTGGCAGTATAAAGTCTCTTGGCAGTCCTTCCGTTTCTTTTTTTGGCTTCGTAGGTATTCTTCACTATCAGTTAAGGTTGTCTTGTCCTTTCTGTCTTGGTTGTTTCAGGACTGTTGTCTTATGCCGAATACAGTTGTCTCCTATCATGAGGCGCTGGCGGAGCCGCTACAGCTTATTTTCGGTATTGATGTAACTTCTGCTTCGTTTCGCAAGCTGTCTCGTGCGTTGTTTCACCTCCGGCCTGCTCATGCGCCGCTTGAGCTGTCCTGGTCGCTTGAAAGGGTGCTCTCTTATCTCTCTTTTCCTCGGCTTGTAGTGGGCCCCTTCTGTTCAGGATTGTTTCTCTAAGGCTCTTTTCTTGTTGGCATTGACCTCTGGGGCTCGGGTTGGGGAGCTTCATGCTCTCCTCCGGCGCTGCGGTTTCTGCTCGTTTGGTCCTGGCGGTAGGTTTGTTCGTTTGCAGCCGTCTCCTTCTTTTCTGGAGAAGAATGAGACTGCTGCTTTCCGGAGGGGTCCTTGGGTTGTTGATGCTTGATTCGTCAGGCCGGGGGTGCATCATGTGTTGTGTCCAGTTGTGGCGCTTCGCCGTTAATTGCGCGCCACGAACTCTGTAACCGGGCATGTGCTTTGGGTTGATCCGGTTTCCCTTCTTCCCTGTTCCAGGGTTGGGGTCTTCAAGGTCGTCCGCAGGGTTATTCAATCTAGCCAGACTGTGGTCTATCGCTGTGCCCATGACGTTTGCAAGTTTGCTGTCTTTGGTAATATGTCCTGGGTTGACATTCGGGCGCGAGGTTTTTGGAGATCGAACAGGGTACTGGCTGCACGTTACTTGGTAAACGTTCCTGGGCCTAGTCAGGCCTGTGTCGCTTTGGGTTGGTGGTTGCAGCTAGTTGTCTCGATTTTGCGTTAAGGGGTGAGCAGCGACTGCCTCCCAGGTAAGTCCCTATGGTTTTTATCTGTGGGAAGGTAGCTCCGGGGAGCCGACAGGCTTTCCCCAGAAAACCAGCGTTGAATGTAATGAAACGCCAATTTCTGGGCGAGTCCCAGCAACTCTCCCTTTCCCCGGTCGGCAGTTTTCCCCCGTTTTTTTATGTCCAGCCTCAGAACTAAGAGGTGGATAGCTGGCACAGGGGTCTGAGGGCTGGCGCGAAGGTTTGGTTCCCCCTCCCGGGGAGGGGAAGCTTTGCAGACGACGGTGCAGACTGACGTGTGACATCATACTCGTTTGCTCATTTCTGTTTGGGGAGTTCTATCCACTTGTTCGGCTTTTTGTAGCAATTTTCACCAGAATAGGGGTTTGTTTTGGGACACCTACCTTTCTGGGTGCCTAACCAGATCGATGGCAGACATAGAATGCTTCCAACCACACGGGGGTTTCCATAGGCCATTGCTACTCGTGCCTCTGTGAGGGGGCCAGGTTCTAGCTCGTGGTCCCTGGTAGGCCCACAGAACTCCATACACATGACTGATGCCAAAGTCTGACATTAGCATATCAGCCTGGATAGCTCCAGGGAGCCGACGGAACTCACCCAGAAAATAGCGTTGCATTACATTCAATGCCGTTTTTTTTATTCTAGTAGCATGGTAGTAGCCCATGGTACTTGACTGTACCATGGCAGTACAGGAATTAAATTTCATACCACAAGTGTGGAAAAAATTATTTAATATATTTAAAGTTTATAGAAGGTTACCTGATAGGAGGGGGAAAATTATAATGTACTTTGGTATCTTGGTGTTGGTTTGGCATGTTTGACAGATTGTGCTGGGAAAGTTGAATTTACAGCAACCATCCACATGTACCCAAAAGTGCATTTGTACTGTGTATGTGCATCAGTACTATTGATGCTCGTTTTTACACAGAAATTAATGTTTATTTTTTTTTGGTAATGAGAGAGGTTGTTTATACTTAAGTGCATCGTTTGTGTGTGCAGTGATCTCTGCCGGAGAGCGGAGAATATTCCTTCACTTGTTTGGTGGTCTGTTGTTCTGCATGCTGCTTGCCTTAAAAATTTATTTATAGTTCTTTTATTCATTTTATAGTTTTGACAATTCCATTTCTACACAATTTGTCATTAAAGATTAGTTCTTTGAATTCCTGTTTGTGTAAATTTGCTGTGCGTTGACATGGCTTTAATATGTGTATATATTAATCAGTTGTAGCTTTAATATGTATATATTAGTCAGTTGTAGCTTTAATATATATATATTAGTCACCTGCGTTACATCTCTTAACCCCCATAACTGTGCACCTAAAATTATGCTGATTTCGTAATGCACATAAAAACATCTTTACCGTAAGATATTACCGATGCTAAGGAAGACCAGCGTTGATTGTAATGAAACGCCTCTTGTTGGTTGGACCCGAGTGGCTCCCTGTAGCTAGGTGCACCGAGATGGTGTAACATGAGGAGTAACTGGATGTAACAACAACAGTAGAACCAGACCAGGTATCATCATGGTTACTGAAGGAAGCTGGAGGGATCTTGTCACCCATTAACTATAGTGTCCATCATTACACTCGAGTCTGGACATAACGCTTTCACGCAATGTAGCCGGGTCTAGCCCCTGGCACTTTACCTCATTCTAAAAAACTCTTCCTCTCACCCCCACTAACACTCCCCTTTCCACACTCTCTGCTCACCCCATGGGGTATCTTGACCTATATTTGATTCGATTCGACACTCGAGATGGGAGAGATCAGAAATCTGTTTAAGGCCGTTGTACAGTAGTTCCATATTGAAGAAAAGGGAGGCAGACATAAAGCACTAAAGTGTAGACCATGGTTGTTAGCGTGCATTTCATGCAAGATATTGGAGAAAGTCATCAGAAAAGGAATTGTGGAACATTTGGAGAGAGTAAATTTTATAACAGAGGCACAACTTGGCTCCAGGGAGAGAAAATCATGCTTAACAAACTTGACTGAATTCTATGACAAGAGAAGGAGGACTGGTTAAACTGTATCTTCCTAGACTGCCATTAAGCTCTAGATACAGTTCCTTACAAAATACTAATATGCAAGATGGGGAGATGAGCAGGGATAACAGGAATAGGCTCTAGACTAGGTACAGGAGTAACTGGTGGACAGGAAACAAAGGGTCCTGGTCAGAGAGGATAAGTTAGGCTGGAGGGTAATGGAAAGTGGTGTTCTACAGGGCTCTGTCATAGGACCATTGCTCTTTCAAATTTGTTAACGAACTCGCAGAGAAAATGAGATTGTAGTTACCTAAATGTAATTACCTAAGTGTAGTCATAGGATGAGAGCTACTCTCGTGGTGTCCCGGCTTTTCAGCACTCTGTCACATAACACTTTGAATTACTGATGATTTCGTACATGTCAATGTTTGCAGATGATGCAGAGTTAATGAGGAGCATAAGAACTGAAGAGAACTGTAGGATACTACAAGAACACCTTGACTCTGGCCACATAAGTTCATGCCAAAAAAGTGTAAAAGGAGATAGGAGACCTGTATTTATCTATACCATAAGGGCAAGGCAATTATAAGAAACAATACGACCTGGGAGTAGACATAATCCCAACACTAACACCAGAAGCTCACGTGAACAGGATAACATCAGCAGCATATGAGAATTCGGTAAACATTAAAATTTTGTTTAAGAATCTAAACAAGGAAGCTTTCAAGTCTATACACACTGCCTGCATGAGACCATTACATGAGTATGCTGCACCAACATGGAACCAACACCTTGTGAAGCATAAAAAAAGAAACTTGAGAAAGTCCAGAGGTTTGCAACTAGATTAATACCAGAATTAAGAGAGGCCTCAGCAATGAGGACAGCTTGCGGGAACACACCCTCACAACTTTAGAGGAGCAAAGAAACAGAGGATATGATTACTACATACAAGAACCTGAGGGGAATAGACAAAGTTGAGAAAGGAAGCTTATTTAAATTAAAAGGAGGTAGGACAAGAGGATATCAGTGGAAGCTCAACATGCAGTCGAGTTGAAGAGATGTAAGACGGTTCTCCTTCCTTGCACGATTGGTCGGCAAGTGAACGCATTGAAGGAAGAGGTTGTTGAAGCCAATTCCATCTACAACTTTTGGAGGAAATTATGGCTAAAACATTAATGTTGAGAGAGGATGCCAGGAATATATGGGATCCAACGAGCTGGCAACTTACGGAGTGGTCTGACACAAGGCAAAGGACTGACGATCGTTGACATGGGGAGCCAGCAGCTTCCATGGTGCTGCCACCTGCTGGTGGGCAGCTGTTACTAGGGAGAGTAACTGACTACTGACTGGGTCCACTCACCCGGGCTCTAGGAGACTCGCACCCTGGACCCCCTGCGTGTGTGAGGCCCAAGCTCTGTTGACCAAGCTATTGAGGAGTCTTTTACCAAGTGAATCACTTGCTGGGGGTGGGGGGGGGGGGGGGGGGAGTGTTTCTTTGGTGGGGTGATCATGAATTTCCTGCTCCCTGCACCTCTGTGAGGGGGGGGGGATGGGGTGGAGGGTAGGTTTTGATCTCTGAGAAGGCTATTGATGACTCCTAGTGCTAATGTGACATAGGTGTAGAACTGTCTGAGTGTAGTTAGCTACGGAGAGCCACTCCACAAAGAGGAGTCTTATTTCATTTAATGCTGGTTTTTTGTATACAGTATTTTGAGCTTTATTTAGTCTTTTCTATGATAACAAATAAAGGGCTGTAGTAATAATTGTGTTCTACATTCTGAAAAAAAAACAAGACTCCCCCCAATTACTTTTTATCTTTTAATTCATATGAATTCCTGTTTTAAAGGCTAAATATCAAAGAGCAAAAGTCCCGAGAACTTGTTTTAAGTAACCACTACTCGTGCCCTTTAAGGGGGCGGCTGGTTATTATAGTGAAAGTTGTTCAATGTCAACCAATATTAATTTTCTAGTTGTATATGAAAAGTGCTTAAATTGTCCCAAGTTTCAGTACTGCAGCGTAAATAGAAAGGGAGTTTTTTTTTTTTTTTTTTTTTTCAACGTTTTTTACACATTTTCAAGTCCACACTTCAGAACACACGTTTCAGATATAATTATTCTGTGACACTTTTCTGACACATTATCATATAATAAAGGATTTGGGGATTTAGAATTTCCAAAACATCTTTAGTTTTCCTAATACAAATGTTCAAAGTTCCCCAAAATTTTTTTGCAAATATGGCATGTTTATTGCTATTATAAAATCAATAAATGAACTTAGAGAAAAATGAAAGCCCCACAATGTAGAGACATGCCCTCCACATATACTGTGTAAGTTTCATGTAAATTGAATAAAAAAGGAATCAGTTTTGTAAACGTTTGTGTCAATTGAAAAAAAAACAGAAATGAATAAAGTCTAAGGTTCTAAAATCTGTGGCTGAGGTTGACGTCAACCAATTTTCTCCAAAATTGGCATCCTTACAGATAGGCTTACGTACAGTCAGGTGTGTAAGTTTGATGTGGCATCCTTACAGATAGGCTTACGTACAGTCAGGTGTGTAAGTTTGATGCAAATCGCCAAAAAAAAAATTAAAAAAAAAATATTTAAAAAAAAAAAAGAAGAAAAATCTTTTTTTTTCTGGGGGGAGCCCCGTCGGCTCCCCGGAGCTATCCCAGGCTGATATGCTAATGTCAGACTTTGGCATCAGTCATGTGTATGGAGTTCTTAGGCCTACCGGGGACCACGGCCAGAACCGGGCCCCCTCAGAGAGGCAAGGGGAGCAATGGCCTATAGAAGCCCCCGTGTAGTTGGAAGCATTCTATGTCTGCCATCGACCGGAACAGGCACCCAGAAAGGTAAGCGCCCCAAAACAAACCCCTATTCTGGTTAAAATTGCTACCTAATACCGAACTAGTGGATAGAACTCCCCAACCGAAAACAAGCAAATTAGTGTGACGTCACACACTGCCGCGCCGCTGTCTGCGCAGCTCCCCCCTCCCCGGGAGGGGGAAGGCGGAGCCCCAGACCCCCCGCGCCGGCTACCCACACCTCAGTTCTTGAGGCTGATGCTATAGGCGATGGTCGTGTGCTCTGGCTCCGGTGTCGCTACTGCACTGTGCTTTGAGTGTGGTGTTAGTTTTGTGGGTGCGAGAGCCAGGAGTTATCTTCAGTACTCGGGCTGCATGCGCCTAGGGCTGCCTTCCCTAGGTGCCCTGTAAGTACTGCCCTTGGGGCTTGGGGCCACCTTCCACAGGCTCCTCGGGGTCTGCCTCTGCTGGTCCGTTTTACCTTTCGGTTTTTCGGCCGCCTGTTGGGCTCTTGGGTGTTCTGTTCTCCCTTGTTACCGGCAGGTAAGAGGCAGTTTGCACTGGTAGGGGCGCAGGGTGCTGCTCAGCTTGTACTTCCCGACATCGCGGCCGGCTCTGTTCCTTGGGGTTCGCTGTCCTCTTGCGGGGTTTTGTTTTTCTTTTTGTTTTTGCCTGGTGGGGGGTTCTGTCATTTTATTCAGTTTGTTTTTGCCCTTCCACTGTTCTCCTCGGTGGCGCCCCCTGCTAGGTCCCCGTGAGTGTACACGTCCCTGGGGTTCAGCTTTAGAAGTTTGCTTGGTAGTTTTGGGCGCCGGTTTGCAGCACCCTGCCTGGGACTACCTGAGCGCGAGTCCTCTTACAGTAAACGCTCAGGACCCTGGGAATCCCCTAGGGGGCGCGTGGGTCCGATGGATGTGACCCCGGAGTCCCCACTCGCTGTGTGCGAGTTTGAGGGTTGCTCGGTCCCCTTGTCTCAGGGTGACCCTCATTGTTTTTGCCTCTGCCACGCTGCCTGTTGGGTCGGTGATACTTTCGACCCTGAGTCCTGTGAGTGTTGCTGCTTGCTTGTGACTCAATTTACCCATTCCTCTGATGATTCTATTCGGGTACAGGCGGCACGTGCGTTGCAGTCTAGGTTTCGTCTGTTGCAACGCGCTCGGTTGGTTGCTTCCCCGGATGCCCCGGGGCTGCCCCGCTTTGCTTTTCGAGACCCGGACTTGGGGGTGGGGGTCGCTTCGATCCTGGTTCAGTCCGCACCTCCTCGTCCTTCCCCTTCTGTTCGTTCTGGTCCCCCGCCCCTGCTTCCGGCCCCGAAGCGTCTGAGGGTTTCGGGGTCGGAGCAGGGGTTACTTGATCTCGAGACTCGGGCAGCTTCGGGGGTTGCCCCTTCCGGGGGGGCGGCAGAGGCATTCGAGTCTTGTCTCCCGGCCGAAGCTTCAGGGTCTGACCAGTGGGCCCCCCTTCCTCCAGCTTTTCCGGCTGCTCCGTCCTTGTCTTGTGGGGTCGGGGCTTGGGGAGAGGACTCGGCCTCGGGTCCTGTGGTGACGGACCTCGAGGCTGGGGAGGGGCTGACTTGGGGGCCTTGGGCCCCGCTGGACCCCGCCTGGGTTTTTCTTCCCACTGAGCGGGGCTTATTGTTACAAGGAGTGGGGTTTTCTTTCCCCCCCTCTGCGTACGAGTTGGATTTGGTGTCGGCCCCTCCCCGGGTACGGTTCCGTGTTCCCCCGGGTACGTCGGTTCTGTCCTTCCGGAGGTTTTCGGCTTATCGCATCCAACCTGGTGTGGTGCGAGCGGCCTTTGCAGCTTACCTCCTGCGTGACCCGGATTATGCCTCGGAAATGGATCCGTCCACGTTCAGGTTTGGGACTTCGTTCCCTTTCTGGCTCCGTTACGAGGTTCCGGAGTCATCCTGGCTAGCAGACTGCCCCTTGTTTGGTCTGGATTCCTGGCATTCCTTCTGTCGTTCCCGCACGCTGGAGTGGCGGGAAGCTTCCACGGTGCTTCAGGTTTTCCTGGGGGGTGAACTTGAGTACCTGAATGAGTGCTTGTTTGCCCCTGCCCTTCCCCGCGATGTGGGCGTTATTCAGCTCCATGTGCAGGTTCCCTCCCTTTCGGCGGCGCTCGTGGCGGAGGACTTGCGCGCTCGGGGCCTTTTGTGTTCGGCCTTGCGGTTCTTTTCCCTCCTGGAGCTGTCTTCGGATTGGCTCGTGGAGGATGTGGGGACGCTTGGGTCCGTCCCGGGGTCCGGCACCTTGTCCTCGGCTGCGCGTTCGTCGGCTGCCTTGTTGAAGCTGTTCACGCCGATTTTGCGGGATGCGGTTTCCCTGTTCTATGCTTCCCGTCTCGCGTGTCGGCAGGCGGTGCTGGGTTCCTCCGTGGAATCTGCTTGGGCTCTGGCTCTTAGGCGTTCTTCACCTTTTTGTCCTCTCCTGTTTGGGGAGTCGGCCGTGGCGCAGTTTATTCAGGCTGCGTCGGCGGCTTGTCGTCCGATGTCGGACTTGTTGGTTTTCCGGGGGTCCCGGGGTGGGTCTTCCCGGAAAGGTCGTGCCAGGGCTCGGGGTTCCTCTCGTCGTGGTAGGCCTCTGGTGTCAGGTTTGGGGTTGGCTCCTCCTGCGGACCCTCCCTCGTCTGGTCGGCGCGGTGTTCGCGCTGTGCGGGGTTCTGGGTCTCGTAAGGGTCGCCGGCCCTTTCGCGGTTTGCCCCTTTGACGGGGCGATGGGGGGGCGGCTTGCGCTGTTCGCCCGCGCCTGGTCCCACGATTCGTGGGCCTTTCGGGTCGTGTCTCGCGGCCTGCGGTGGCGTTGGGTGGCCCCTCCCCCCTTTGGGGGGTCGGGGCTGGCGGGGCAGGCTTCTTCCCCTGCGCTCTGTCGAGTCGTCTTGGAGTGGGTACGCTTGGGCGTCGTCGAAACGACGTCGTCCCTCAGATGGGTTTCCCGTCTGTTTCCGGTTCCGAAACGGGACTGCGCGGACCTGCGGTTCATTCTGGACTTGTCCCGTCTGAACCCCTGGGTTCATTGCCCCTCCTTTCGGATGACTACGCTGTCTCAGGTTCGGCTCCTCTTGGAGCCGGGTGCTTGGATGGTGTCCCTGGACCTCCGGGACGCTTATTGGCATGTCCCGATTCATCCGCGGTTCAGGGACTGGCTCGGTTTTGTAGTGGGGCGTCTGAGTTACCGCTTTCGTTGTCTCCCGTTCGGGTTGAACCTGGCACCTCGCGTGTTCACACGCCTTACACGGGTTGTGGTGGCTCGTTTGCGTCTCCTCGGTGTTCGGGTGTTGGCCTACCTCGACGACTGGCTGGTTTGGGCTCCCAGCCAGTCAGCTTGCTTGCTAGCCAGGGATTTGGTTCTTTCCCAGCTCGCCGGGTTCGGGTTCTTGGTGAACTGGAGGAAGTCCCATCTGGTTCCCTCTCAGGTTCGGACTTGGCTGGGTCTCGTGTGGGACTCTCGGACCGCCTCCTTGTCTCTCCCTCCGGAGTCTCTCCTGCGGCTGCAGTCCCGCCTTCGTCTGTTTCTGGAGGGCCCTCGGGTCACCCGGCGGTTGCTCGAGGGGCTGTGCGGGAGCCTGAACTTTGCGATGGTGGTCTACCCGCCGGGTCGGGTTTGGCTTCGACGGCTGTTCTGGTTCCTTCGGGGTTCCCCCTTCCGCCTCTCTCGCGATCGCAGAGTTCGACCCCCGGGGGACTTGCGTCGGTTGCTGCGTCACCGGCTTCCTCTTTGGGTTTTTCGGGGTTCAGTGCCTTGGCGCCTACCCGAGCCCTCGCTCGATGTGTACACGGATGCGTCGTCTCTCGGCTGGGGTTTTGTGACCAGTGCTCACCAGGCCGGCCAGGGGCGTTGGGATCCGTCCTTCCGTCGAGCTCACAGTACGGTGCGGGAATTCGCGGCAGTGTGGTTTGCTCTGGGGAGGATTCGGGTGGCCCGCGGATCGACGATTCGGCTCCATTCGGACTGCTCTCCGGTGGTTCATTGCCTGAACCGCGGGGGTTCGATGCGGTCCTTGTCTCTTTGGGGTTGGTCGCTTCGGGTGACTCGTCTGCTGAGTTCTCGGGGTTTGGCTCTCCTGGCGGTTCACGTACGGGGCGTGTCCAACGTCTTGGCCGACGCCCTGTCTCGCTTCGTTCCCCTCTCCACGGAGTGGACGGTCGACGACCAGTCCTTCCGTTGGCTTTGCCAGACGTTCGGGCGCCCCGAGGTGGACCTCTTCGCGTCGGCGTGGTCGCGGCGTCTTCCCGTTTATGCGGCGCCCTTCCCCGATTGCGAGGCCGTCGGGGTCGATGCCTTTCGGCTCGACTGGTCGAGGTGGGGGTTCCTGTACCTCTTTCCCCCAGTTCGGCTGTTGCTCCAGGTCCTGACTCGCTTAGAGACTTACCGGGGGAGAGTTGTCCTTCTGGCCCCTTGGTGGCCGGCCCAGCCTTGGTTTCAGGCGCTGGTTGCTCGGTGTCCGAACCCGAGGGTTTTCCCGCGGCTCCGCCTCTTTCAGCAGATCGGGCCGGTACGTCACGTAGCTGGTTCGATCTTCTCCTCGAGTCTTCGCGTATGGTTTTTTTTGACTTGAGTCTATCATCATCTCTATGGTGATCAGGTGGCCTCCTTGTTGGTGTCCCACCTGAGGGCTTCTTCTCGGCGGCAGTATGAAGTTTCCTGGCGGTCCTTCCGTTTCTTTTTGCGTCTTCGTCGTGTTAGCTCCTTGTCTGTTCGGGTGGTCTTGTCCTTCCTCTCGTGGTTGTTTCAGGACCGTCATCTTATGCCTAACACTGTCGCTTCGTATCGTGCGGCGCTGGCGGAGCCGCTTCAGCTTGCTTTCGGTATCGATGTTACGTCTGCGCCGTTTCGCAAGCTGTCTCGTGCATTGTTTCACCTCCGGCCTGCTCATGCGTCGCCTGAGCCGTCCTGGTCTTTGGACAGAGTGCTCGCTTTCCTTTCATCTCCTCGTTTCGTTGTGGCCCCTTCGGTCCAGGATTGTTTTTCCAAGGCACTTTTCTTGTTGGCTTTGGCCTCTGGGGGTCGGGTGGGGGAGCTTCATGCTCTCCTCCGGCGCAGGGGTTTCTGCTCTTTTGGTCGTGGTGATAGTTTTGTTCGTTTGCAGCCGTCTCCTTCTTTTCTGGCGAAGAATGAGACTGCTGCGTTCCGGAGGGGTCCATGGGTGGTTGATGCTTGGTTGGTCAGGCCGGGGGTGCATCATGTTTTGTGTCCGGTTGCGGCGCTTCGCCGTTATTTGCGCGCCACAGCTTCTGTGTCCGGGGACGCGCTGTGGGTTGATCCGGTTTCCCTTCTTCCCTGTTCGCGGGTTCGGGTCTCTCAGGTCGTCCGCAGGGTTATTAGGTCTAGCCAGCCTGCGGTCTATCCCCGTGCCCATGACGTTCGTAAGTTCGCGGCTCTTGCTGCCGTCTTTGGGAATATGTCTTGGTCTGATATTCGGGCGCGGGGATTTTGGCGGTCGAACAGGGTCCTGGCTGCTCGTTACCTTGTAAATGTCCCTGGCCCTCGTCGGGCCTGTGTTGCTTTGGGTCGGCGGTTGCAGCCAGTTGTCTCGGCTTCGAGTTGAGGGGTGAGCGACGACCGCCTCCCGGGTAAGTCCCTCTTTTTCTGTCTGTGGGTAGTTAGCTCCGGGGAGCCGACGGGGCTCCCCCCAGAAAACCAGCGTTGAATGTAATGAAACGCCATTTTCTGGGTGAGTCCCGGAGGCTCCCCGGCATCCCTCCCTCCCTCCGGTCGGCGGTTTTTCGCGTTTTTGACATCCAGCCTCAAGAACTGAGGTGTGGGTAGCCGGCGCGGGGGGTCTGGGGCTCCCCCTTCCCCCTCCCGGGGAGGGGGGAGCTGCGCAGACAGCGGCGCGGCAGTGTGTGACGTCACACTAATTTGCTTGTTTTCGGTTGGGGAGTTCTATCCACTAGTTCGGTATTAGGTAGCAATTTTAACCAGAATAGGGGTTTGTTTTGGGGCGCTTACCTTTCTGGGTGCCTGTTCCGGTCGATGGCAGACATAGAATGCTTCCAACTACACGGGGGCTTCTATAGGCCATTGCTCCCCTTGCCTCTCTGAGGGGGCCCGGTTCTGGCCGTGGTCCCCGGTAGGCCTAAGAACTCCATACACATGACTGATGCCAAAGTCTGACATTAGCATATCAGCCTGGGATAGCTCCGGGGAGCCTCCGGGACTCACCCAGAAAATGGCGTTTCATTACATTCAACGCTGGTTTTTTTTTTTTTTTCTTAAAATTTTTTTCCAATTAAACTAATAATAATATTTGTTTAATATATGCTATTGTGATAGCAAAGAGTCGTAGTTATGATTTCAGTTGACACTTTTGATTGATAATCGATTTTGACCATTTTTACATAATTTTCACAACTACTTCAATATTTTTGTTCTCCCTTCCTATTTATGCTACGATGCTGAAACTTGGACCAGATGAAACACTTTTCATATAGAACTTGTCAAAAAAGTTTGATTGAAATCGAACGAGTTTTCATTTTTGCATTTTTGGACCCAGATGCCAACCAGACGCCCCCTTAACTCTAGATGTGGTTTTGATTTTCTGGGCCAGGAAGCCTGTCAGTTATCAAGGCCCCTCTAGACCACCACCTGACCTTCCTCTGGATGTCGCCCACATCTCCTACCTAACCTCCAGGTGGTAGATGACTGGCATAGGTTGCCATCCAACATAGAAGTGGATGGTATAGCTTTAACAGTTGGCTTGATAGTTACATGAGAGAGAGAGGGTGGATCAAGGTGGTCATTATGCAGAATGGGTCGAGTGAACCACTGCAGTGACTCGTACTTATGATTTAAATGTGTACTGCTATATAGCCGTTCTGGCTTAGCACTTATACAGTACTTACAATACTGATTGGACTAACAATTTATAGTACAGTAGTAGATTTAATGTATTGTAGTTTGCTTTGATCAAAATAATACTCTACTGATGTATATATATTACTGTATTATTATTATTATTTTTTTTTTTTTTTTTGCAGACTCCAAGGCACGGCCGAAATGGTGGTTCATCGGACATGTCAGTTCCAGCTTCCCCAGGAGGAGGAGCATCAAACGTCACTCATCAAAGTGACACTGTTTCTCTTCCTGGTACACCCTTGAGCAACGCTTCAGCCATCAGCAGGTCATCGGATGCATCAGTCAGCTCGGCCTCTTCAACAAGAGCTCTTCTCTCGCATCCAATGGATAGCTCACCTGCCAGCATTGTCTAAACAATTTACTAGCCCTTATATGCTAGGTGTACTTGAACCAGATCTACGGTGGAAAATGCGCTAAAATACGCATGCGTGTGTGTGAATGTGCACGTGTTTTTGCATGTGTGCGCTCTCGTGCGTATGTTTGCTTGCCTGTCACTGACTATGGGAGAGTGAGACGTAGCTCTTTGTGCCCTGCCGCCTAACCGTTTACGCGGTTAGGAGGCAGAGTATGATTACATGCTGATTACCCCTCTTAACATTGTTTTCATCCTATTTCTCTTAAAAGTTACTGATGTTATTGGTTTCGACAACCCCTTTCTTCAATGCATTCCACTTGCCAACCACCTGTACAGGGAACAAGAACCTTTTTGCATCTCTTTCATATAATTGCTCGTTCAGCTTTCATTGATGTCACTTTGTCCTACCTCGTTTTAATTTAAATAGGCTTCCTTTGTCACTTTGTCTATACCCCGAGGCTCTCGTCATTATCGGATGCCGTTTCTTCTCTGTACTGTACATAGAAAATATAAATTTGAGTACAATAATTTTTGTTTACATTAATAATCAATATAAATCCCAGTATGCTTGAATCTCTCTATGCAAACACCTAATCCATGTCACAAGGAGTTAGGCAATCGTAACAAAATTGGATTTCATTTAGTTTTGTTGGGTATTGGTTTCTTAAGCATATCGAGGTCCCAGAAGACCGACGACAAACTTTTCCGTGGATTCTGCCCACGACAATCTTCTAACTTGCTGCTATATTGGCTGTCAGTTCAATGAAAGCATCAGATATAAGAACACTTGTCCGTATATCTTCTCCTGATTGGGAATCAAACCCAGGACCATACGGTTGTGAGCTACCTGTGTTACAGGACCACCTCCCTCGCACCTTTACTCAGAAAATTACATCACTTCAAATATGCCAATATAACCACCAGCTTTGATCATCATAACATGTTAAATAAATAACCAAATGCAAGATATAAAGTGAAATGAAGAATAAGAAATTTTGGTCCTTGATTCTTATTGAGTCATGATAAGAGGTTCATGGCAGACCAAAATGTCATCTCTCGTTTCATTACAAATTTGTGGGTCGGGCTATTCTCATTCTCCGCATATTACAATAGTTTCATTACATAAATAATAAATATAAGCAGTTGATCCAAGTTAATTTTTATTGTACTTGAAGGCAGCGCAGGTCTTCCTCTGTCTTAAATATTTAAAAACTTGTAAATAGACGTTACTGCTGAATTTCATTACATTCTAGCACCATAAGCACAATTATTATTTTTCACTGGTGTTGTCAGTTCCAGTTTTGTTTGCTACACTCCTAAACATATCTGGTACTGGTATTTATACAAGTGTCGTGACGCTTATTTTGGTTTATAGCAACAGAAGATTTATACCGTGACCTAATTAAGTTTCAAGGCATGGTAGTACTGCTTAGGTAATACAATATATACTGTATATAGGTAATACAAATTTTGTTCCACAATTTAATAAGCATGGTATATGGATATTTAAACATGTGTGTGTGTGTACTTTACAATATTAGAATACAGTACACCCTCCAAACTCCAGACCTGCATATAACAGATTTCTAAAAACTTAAAGAAATTACCCCCACCATCATAACCAAATCTTCCCCGTAGATGTGACGTAGAGATGAATCGGTGAAAGTGATAAGCATAGAGCTGGTAAGAAGGCATGTGAATGATGGGGTAAGGATGCAGGAAGACTAGAGCAGAGGTTAGGATAAAAGGTGTAGGAGGGGGAGATACAGGGTAGTAGCCCAACCACTTCGGATGTTTGGCTGATCATGATACCGTTGTGTGAATTTGTGTGTGAGGATGTACAGATTTGTTTGGACAAAATCTGGACCCCCCAGGAGGGGGTGAGGTACAGACTGCCACGCTATTTCCCTGTAACATAGAAATTCATTCATACTTTTTTATAATATTTCTATATACTGTATTGCATTAAATATACACAATACAGTAATGCATTTGTATTTTATAAATATTTTGCACTGTTTGTGTTGAACATGTTGTACAAAAAATGTACTTGTTCCCTGTTTTTGTGGGAAACCAGACTCGCTGTGAGGGCACTTGTACCAAACACGTTTTTCTTACATGAGTATACTGGCTTTTCTTTGAGTTTATGATAGCAGTATATGATGGCCATGTCCACCATGTCCCTTGGTGGACATGGCCATGCCATCTGGCAATAGTAGCATGGGCACATCAAGCAGAGATGAAACTTCCTTGCCATTGACACAGCCGAGTTATTAGAGAAGCATGATCACGACTAGGGAGGCAAGCAAGAGACCAGGTGATTGGTTAGTAATGTTTCCGACGTTAAAATGACACAAACCATGAGCATTGAGATCTTGAAGGCCAGTTAGGGTGGCTCCGCATGTGAGGAAGCTTCTACAGTACGTAAACATATTTTGCTGCACCTGGTTTACCAAGACCAGCTGTGTTACAGAAAGGCAAGTGAATAAAATTAATGTTGTATAATTTGTTCATGCATATTATTTATATAAAAAAATATTTATAATTGATTATATATATTGTCTAAATGTGCAGAAACTTTATCCTTTGCTATAAGATTAAAATCCAGAAATATAGTGACAAATAGCCAAAAAGAAAAGGGGACATTCATTCGGAAACCCATATTTCACATACAGTAACTTGAGATGATTTCGGGGCTTAGCGTCCCTGCGGCCCGGTCCTTGACCAGACCTCCACATAAACCCAGAATGGCTCTGGTCTAATGTTCTTGATTTTGGAGGGTTCACTATATTTAGAAAGATAAAAATGACCAAATTATAGCTCTTAAGTACTCATGTGTGCATGAAAGTATGCACAACATGCATACATACTTGCATAGACAAATATTTTTCTGTGATAATTGAAATGTATGAGTGCAGTAATATTACCCATGTAATTATTTATTAGCTTAGTTTTGCAAATTAATAAAGTATTTTGTTTTGTGTAAGGACATGAGAAGAATAAGGAGTCACTCTTACCATGACGTCCAACCACTTAGACTGGATGGTAGGGCAATGGTCTCGCTTATTACCGGTCACTGTTCAATCCTCGACCGTGCGAGTGGTTGGGCATCATTCCTTTCCTCCGTTCCATCCCAGTTCCTTATCCTCGCACCCCCTTCCAAGTGCTATATAGTCGTAATGGCTTGGCACTTTCTCCTGATCATTACCCTCTACCATGTTTGTAACTGATCATTACCCTTTACCATGGCTGTAACATGGTGTATTTGTGGCCCTGATATTATATTTTTGTTGGAAACATAACTAGTTATTTACCTGTAAAATCTAATAAAAATACAAATCTTGTTGGTGCCTCTCCTTATCTCCCTTGTCTTTATCTCCTTTCTTCTCTTTCATGTCACCCCCCTCCCCTCCCATTAACCCCCTTCACCCCCCCCTCCCCTCCCATTAACCCCCTTCACCTCTGTGTGTGTCCATCCCCTGCATACACTGGATATATAGAATTTACAAATTCACAATATCACAAAAATCTGATATATTTATGAAGTCCCAGCATGCTATTGGTGGCATGCTGGGACTGTACACTCGTTTCTGTTCGACCTCAGTATTTTCTCAATACTGTATATGTACGTATATACATACTGTATGTACACAACATACAGAATACAGTAATCCTAAAGACTACACACCCAAGCTCATGTAATTACCTAAGTGTAATTAGTAAAGTGTAGTTAAAGGATGATAGCTGTGCTCGTGGTGTCCCATTTTTCCAGTACAATTTTGTCATGTGACACATTGAAACTACTGACGATTTTGACATCCACCGCCTTCTCACGAAACATGATCTAACTTGTCTACCACTCTATTTGCAAAAGAAAACTGTAATATTTTTTCTGGGGAGATCCCCGTCGGCTCCCCAGAGCTATCCAGGCTGATATGCTAATGTCAGACTTTGGCATCAGTCATGTGTATGGAGTTCTGTGGGCCTACCGGGGACCATGAGCCAGAACCTGGTCCCCTCAGAGAGGCACGAGGAGCAATGGCCTGTAGATACCCTCGTGTGGTTAGAAGCATTCTATGTCTGCCATCGACCAGGTTAGGCACCCAGAAAGGTAAGCATCCCAAAACAAACTCCTATTCTGGTGAAAATTGCTACAAAAAGCCGAACAAGTGGATAGAACTACCCAAACAGAAACGAGCAAACGAGCTTGATGACACACTGCCCCCGTCTGCACAGCTCCCCCCCTCCCAAGGAGGGGGAAGGGGGAGCCCCAGACCCCCACGCTGGCCATCCACTCCTCAGTTCTGAGGCTGATGCTATAGGCAGAGGTCGTGTGCTCTGTCTCCAGTGTTTGTTTCAGCACTGTGCCTTATGTGTGGTGACTGTCTTCTAGGTGGTGTGCAAGCGAAGAGATTTTCTTCAGTACTCGGGCTGCATGCGCCTAGGGCTCCCTTAGGTGCCCAGTAAGTACTGTTCTTGAGGCCACTTTCCACAAGTTCCTTGGGTTCTGCCCCTGCTAGGCCATTTGCTGCTCGGTTTTTGGCCGCCCTTTGTGTGCTTGGGTGTTTTGTCTCCCTTGTTTACCTTAGAGTAGGGGCAGTTTGCACGGGTACGGGACACAGGGTACTGCACAGCTCTGTTCCATCTGGGTACGCTGTCATCTTGCGGGGTTTTCTTTTTCTTTTTCTTTTCCTGCCTGGTGGGGGGGGGGCCTGCCTTGGTGGTTGTCCCCCCCCTGAGTACGATTACTGGGTACTAATTCTCGTCAGGTGGTGCCCCCTGTTAGGGGGGCACCACCCCCTAACCCCGGGGTACACTCCTGGGGGGTACCCCCGGGAGTGTACACGTCCCGGGGGTTCAGCTCTTAGTGAGTCGTTTCATAGATTTGGGCGCCGATTAGCAGTACCCTGCCTGAGCTTCCCTGAACATGAGTTCCGTCTCAGAACCCTGGGAATAAGGCGTCTGACAGCTTGGTGGACATCGCTTCGGATTCGTAGTCCTGAGGTTCCGGGTTCGATCCCCAGTGTGGAGGAAGAGACAAATGGGCAAAATGTTTCTTTCACCCTGATGCCCCTGTTACCTAGCAGTAAATAGGTACCTGGGAGTTAGACAGCTGCTATGGGCTGCTTCCTGGGGGTGTGTAACAAAAAAGGAGGCCTGGTCGGGGACCGGGCCGCAGGGACACTAAGCCCTGAAATCATTTCAAGATTACTTCAAGATAAGAAGATCCCCAAGGGGGCGTGTGGGTCCGATGGATGTGACCCCTGAGTTCTCCCTCGCTTTGTGCGAGTTCGAGGGTTGCTCTGTCCCCTTGTCTCTGGGTGACTCTCATTGTTTTTGCCCCTGTCGCGCTGCCTGTTGAGTCGGTGACACCTTCGACCCAGAGCCCTGCGAGTTTTGTTGCTTGCTGGTGACTCAGTTTACCCAGTCTAGTGATGACAATCTTTGGGTACAGGCAGCACAAGCGTTGCATGTTAGGTTTAGGTTGTTGCAACGCGCTAGGTTGGTTGCTACGTCAGATGCCCCGAGGCTCAGAATAGACCTAAAACGTTGATAAAGCGAGAGGGGCTATTTAGTAAATTCAATTTTAATAATAAAAGGATAGACTGGGAGATAATAAACAGGGAACTTACAAACATTCCATGGGAAACTGTTCTAAGTAATACAAGCCCTACAGAAGGAATAGGAAAAACTGACTTTGGAAGCGTATCAAGTCTGTCTGAAACATGTTCCTTTGAGGAAAGCCAGAAAGAGATCCAACGTAGAAAGAGAATGCAGACGACACTATAAAAGAAGAAAAAAAATAACGGAAATGCTCATGCAGACACGAATTTCCAGTCGAAGAAGGAATAATTTTAATAGGGAGATTGAAGAAATCGAGCGGAAATTGAAACACTCATATCAAACTGAAGAAAGGCAGTTAGAACAGAAAGCAATTCAGGAAATAAAGAAAATCCAAAATACTTCTTCACATATGCGAAATCAAAAGCAAAATCCGCTGCCAGTATTGGACCTATTCGTACAAGTGAAGGTTCATACACGAAGGATGACAAAGAAATGAGTGAAATCCTAAAAAAGCAGTATGAGGACATGTTTAGCACTCCAATAAACAACATGAAAGTGGAAGATCCAGACAATTTCTTTATGCGGGATATCCAAACCCCTGTAAATATAGTGGGGGACCGGCTGGCCTGCGCCGGATTCCCAAGTCTAGGGCTGCCCGCAGCTACTTCCATATGTCAAGTGCTCTCTTGTAGTGCAAGTTGGGGGTTGCAGACTTTACATGTATAAACTAGGCACTAGCATATCATTACCCCTGGAAATTCTTATCTATTCTTTTATATGCCCTCTGTGTATACAGAATATATTTTATACATACTGTACTGGCTGTGTCACTCAATTACCTCTGGCATTGTTTTTAATTATAGTATTAAGCTGATTGCGAGTACTGCAACATTGCTTAGGCACGGTTAATGTCCTTCGACTCATTCCCTTAGTTGCATCTTTGCAGTACTGGCATTCTACTCAGTCATGTTACACGACATCTTTTATTGTGGTACAGCAGTTGCTCTGTAAACATTACTAAATAAATTAAGGTCCCCCCACTCCTCGCTTGTTTTTTCTCCCTGATCAGAATAACTGATATCAACACGAGCGTACTAGACTTTGAAAGAGAAATTGAAAACATGCCCATACACTCGGCCCTGGGTCCAGATTCATGGAATTCAATAATTATAAAGAAATGCAAAGTGCCAGTAGCACAGGCACTCAGTATAGTGTGGAGGAAGAGCTTGGACACGGGGGAGATACCAGATGCACTTAAGAAACAGTTGCATTATACAGTAGTGTATTGGTATACAATAAATACAAACACAATCCATAACAAATTTATTTTTAACATTTATCAAATATTAAGTAATAATTGTTGAGACACTTTTCTGCCACAAAGAGCACAAGGCCAAACATATATAACATAGTTCATGTACAAATACAGCTGTTTTTCTGGGGGAAGCCTTTTGTGGGTCCCTGAAGTTACTCTATACTGATATGGCAGCATTTACTAGGTGGCATCAGCTGCGGAGTTCTAAAGGCCTACCGGGGCCAGAACCTGGTCCTTCCCTCTGACAGAGGCACAGGAAGCACTGGCATTTATTTTCCCCACCTCTTGGGTAAGGTAACCAGAAAATCAGCAAGTCGAAACAAACCACTCTGCTGGCTTCAACAAGTGACTAAAGCCTTGAAACCTCTCAAAATATGTCCAACTACTGTAGCCCGCCTGCAGTCTACCCTCGTGCCCATGATGTTAGGAAGTATGCCGCTCTGTCAGCAATGTTTACAAACATGTCCCGGGCTGATATTTGGAGGTCGTACAGGGTTCTGGCGGCCTTGGGTCATCTTTCTCAGATAGGAGTCTCCTTTTTGTCTTTACTCCTGTACTCACCTAGTTGTCCTTTCAGGGGTTGAGCTCTTTGGTCTCTTAACCATCAGCCAACTGGTATACAGGTTTAAGGGCCTATTGGGCGCTATCATATCTACATTATAAACTGTATATGGAGTCAGCCTCCACCACATCACTGCTTAATGCATTCCATTTGTTAACCACTCTGACACTGAAAAAAATTATCTCAAATGTCCCTGTGGCTTATTTGAGTTAAGTTTCCACCTGTGTCCCCCCTGTGAGTCTGCCAGCCATGCTAGTGTCTTTATCCACCGTGTCCTGCGGTGCCTTGTCCTCCCTGGTGAGTTCCGCTGTGTTTTCCTTCTCCATGGGTAGTTAGCTTCAGGGAGCCACAAGGGGCTCTGCCTTGTGGGAGAGCCTGACAGCTGAGTGGACAGCGCTTGGGATTCGTAGTCCCAAGGTTCCGGGTTCTATCCCCGGCAGAGGCGGAAACAAATGGGCATAGTTTCTTTCGCCCTGATGCACCTGTTCACCTAGCAGTAAATAGGTACCTGGGAGTTAGACAGCTGCTATGGGCTGCTTCCTGGGGGTGTGTAACAAAAAGGAGGCTTGGTTGAGGACCGGGCCGCGGGGACACTAAGCCCCCAAATCATCTCAAGATAACCCTAAAAAATCTACTTTGAATGTCATGAAATGCCAATTTCTTGCTGGGGCTCCCTGATCCTCTGCCTCCCTTCCAGGTCGTTTGGTTGATGCTTACATCTGTCCTAGAACTGAGGGTAGAGGTGCCAGCTGGCAGTGGCCTACTACCCCCCTCCCCACAAACAAGTGGGGGGAGGTGGGGCAAACGAGTTCATGCTAGTTCTGAGAGGGGGGGGGGGATTCTTTCAGTGGGCATTGAGCTGTATTGAAGCCAGCAGTGGTTCATTTTGACTCGTTAACTTTCTGGTTGCCTTCCCAGGTGTGGTGGCAAAAATAAATGTGTCACAGCTCCCTGCGCTTCTGTGAGGGGGTCCTATAGAACTCCCCAGCTGATGCAACCTAGTCGATGGTACCATATCAGTATATTCCCTTCGGGGAGTCATCGGGGCTCACCCAGAAACTGGTGTTTCATTACATTTAACGCTGGTTTTATAAAAGTGGAGAGAAAAAAAATCATATCTTTTTTAGCATGATAATGGTAATAGCAAGGTTGAGAGGATGCACGTACAGTACATGGTAACATAATGCAAAATCCTATTTACAGAGAATATGGGTAAACAGTAATACATTTCTATTATTCCTGCTGCATTTTACTATATGTTATAGACAATATATAATTATATTGTGATCTATTCATCAACTTTAAATCTGATATAAGTATCCTTAAATTGTCTTAATATTGTAATAAAGCTCTTGTGCTCATACATTAAGTATGTCTGTCTCATCATTAGAGAATTAATGGTTGGTCATATGACTATTTAGAGTAGATCGCACCATTTTCTGTGTTCCCTCGCTAAAATCCAATTTTATCTATATTACTACAAGGCAGAACTGCGTGATGTTTATACCTCTGATACAAATCCGACTGTACCCAGCAAGTAAAACTTATTTGAGTAACATCAGATAAAAAATAGGATCAACGTTGCTTCAATGTTACATCAATGTCATTTGTCCAGCTTTGCCTACGGGTAGTGACCAAATTACAACCACAGTGGGGTTATTTTGCCAGTCTCTGGACATTGGTGGCTCACAGAATTATAGCACCTTCACCCATGCATTTAACTAAATAAAAAAATAATGCCAAAACTTGGTAAATACAGTATAGTTGCAAAATACAATGAAACATGAAACTTAAAGAAACCTGTTAGAATATATAACATTAATATTTCCACAATTACTGGGTCCACAATGCACCGAGAAATGTGCATTATGGGTGATAAAGGTGTCCTGAGCTTGGTCCCGTAATAGTCCACCATTTCTGAACACTAAAACAAAGTTCTGTGCTGTATTTCCAAAGTGTTACAAATGCTGAACACACTGTACAGAGCCCCTTAAGGCACTCAAAGTTGCCTTTTTTATTAGGGTTATATTTTAATGTTTTCATCACTCTTTTTGTTTTGAAATGAAAATGGTTGAGTTTGGAAACATTTTGACATTAACTTTACCTGAACATTCATAAAAAAAAAAAAAAAAAAAAAAAAAAAAAAAAAAAAGGCCTTAATGGCACTATGAAGTTTTTGCTGAAACCAGGTGTGCAGTGCAGTGGTTAATAACAAATTTAGGTCGGTGGTTTCTGAAATATGAGACACCAACAATGGGCATCCATCAGGCTTGCTTGTGTCTGCATGCATGGGAAGAACTACAAAACCAAGTTGTCAAACAATATGAAAACATCACTTAAAAAGTACCAACATACCATGTCTTGTAATATGATATGATATAGCTCCTACGGTGTGGCCGTCCAAACATTAGTAAACCTGGCACCTATCTCAGCCACCTGTGGACAATGGCCGCTAAACATCCCACAGAGCATAACAATCACAACAAGGCTATTTTTCTCCATGTGTTACTAAATAGTATGGACACACCCGTTCTACTGTATAGACATTGTAAATGATATTTACGTACATAAAATAAGCAAAAAAAAAAAAAAAAAAAAAAAAAAAACTAAGAAAACACTAAAAAGCAACTGATAATATATGACAAATAAAAATGTGTGGAAACTTGCGGGGCTTTAATTGGCCATGCGACCCACTTCTGAAGACCATCAGAAGTGTCCGGCATTTAGTGGCGTCACGCACCAAAGTCTCTGCTTCGCTGCAGTCAAAGTAAGTGTAATTTCTTCACTTGTATTGTGTATGTAATCAGAGAAAGGATTTAAGCAATTTAAGGAAAAAAAAAAAAAGGGAATAAATTTGTTTAGATGCGCCACGGGATTGTCACCTTCAACTAACGCGCAGTACAGAGGTTAACCAAAGGTCTAACGTAGTACTCTATATTAATATGCAAACTGTATTGAAATGTACACAATATGTATACACACATCTGTAGGTATACATTGCCATATGTATACATCTGCTTATATAATTTGCTAATAATAAGTTTAGTAATTTTTTTTTTAATGGACTAGTTTTTGGTCTCACTTTATGGCACTCGTCACTTATGACAACTCGTAGAATGTCTCATTTTCAGGATGATGAAAATGTTGCTTTTCGTATGCAGGCGATGAGTCACAATAACGTGGCTGAAGTATGTTGACCAGACCACACACTAGAAGTTGAAGGGACGACGACGTTTCGGTCCGTCCTGGACCATTCTCAAGTCGATTGTGAGAATTGTCGATTCTCACAATCGACTTGAGAATGGTCCAGGACGGACCGAAACGTCGTCGTCCCTTCAACTTCTAGTGTGTGGTCTGATCAACATGTTGCTTTTCCGATGTTCCTTATGATCACGTGTCCCTCCATGAACTTCTCGGTGCATCCGATTCCTTTGACATCCCTCATCTCACATTGACATCCCCAATTATATTTAGGCACTTTAGAATACAACTTGTATCATGACATATGCTGCAGTATATAGTCTACCATGCTTTGTAATTTCTGTTGATAATTACACTAGTTACTGTATGGCATATTTTAATTAAAGCAATAAGAATCTTTTAACTTAAAACTTTTATTCACCATCTTTGATATTAAATATTGCAAACAATTTTTGTTCTCCATAAAATGTTCTAAATGTAAGGTAAATATCTAAAGAATGGCATATCTGGCTGTTAAATGTTGTGGGTATAAAGTAAATATGTGGAATAAATTAAATGCTTTTCACTGGAAAATGTACAAAAATGTCTTACTGGCAGATAATGGCATGTCAGCACTTGCCTTGAGAACACTAAATAAACATTTATATTCCCAATAACTCCACACCATACAATGAGCGTCAACCGTATTTGGGCTCGACGCACACATTAAACAAACCGTTCTCACGACTTGACACTTCATACACAGAGAAAAACCCACAGGAGCCGTGACGAGGATTCGAACCCATGAGCCGGGTATTCCCAGACGCACGCTCTGAACGACTAGGCTACGCAGTGATAAATTACCATGTTGTGGCATAGTCATTTAGGGCGTGCATCTGGGAATACCCAATGCATAGGTTCGAATCCTCTTCACAGCTCCTGTGGATTTTCTCACTGATATATCAGGATAATGTAGTTTTTCTCTTGTGTCCGTCATACAGACTTAAGCTTTGCCTAGCCGGAAATGTACAAACCCAAGCAACCCACCTAACCTATCAAGAACAATGTTCTGAAAATGTGAATTTTTAATTCACATTTTTACCCAAACCCTGCAATTTTGACCGATTGGTCGATTACATCACTACTGTATATGAGGTTTAATAGGTATCATTAAATGGCTCTCAATGATATAAAAACTCCACACAATTAGAAAATTTCTTCAATATTTGCTACAAATTTTAAAGTAATCTATAAGGCCTCTCTACTTATTAGCATATTCTCTCCCCCACTAAAGCTAGTGTTCATTTAGGCATGATGATGCTCTCACAACGACATATTAGTGTTAAGCCAAAGCTACAGTACGTCACCTTTAATAAAGCTTGCAGCAATGTCTCCTGTAAATTCCATTTCATCCAACAAATGATTCACCTTATCCATCTATATATTATATTTTGTTTACTACCTATTGTATTCTCAATCACACACTGCCATATATCACCACCACTTAGTTTGGCACATACCTATACACCTTCATTATTTCCTTTAACTACTGTATTTTCTCATTTTCATTCTCATTTTCCAGTCTAACTTGGTTTCTGCTCTATGCAATTCTCACTTTCAAAAATACTTATTATTACAGTATATATAATGTCAGCTGTTCAGTCATACATAAAACTTAAGACTCTATACCTCTGTATTAACCTGATCAACCAGGCTGTGATACATACGCCAGGCTGCGAGCAGCCGTATCCAACAGCCTGGTTGACCAGTCCAGCAACCAGAAGGCCTGGTCGGGGACCAGACCGCGAGGACGTTGAGCCCTGAAATCATCGCAAGTTATACTAGCTTTTCAAACACCCAATATTTCAATTCATTTATCAAGACCCTCAGTGATGCCAAATTTTGGTCTATTTTGTTTCATTAACTCTGAACAGAAATGCTAAATGAAAATAAGGTATTGTACTTTCAATTCACTCCCCAAAATACAGTACTGCACTTTCATTTCCCTACCCTAAAGTTCTTTGAATAACTAAAACCAATTATTTTGTAAATAATATCACTAATAAAAAATTGTAAATCAATTCACATGTATTAAGCAACACACACACACAACACTTCTGTATGGACGGCATGAATTGCACCGACTGCAATATCATCCAATATATAGCTGCTGGTGTTATAAATTGACATAGAAAATAGCTTACACACACACACATCAATAGGCAAGTTTAAGGCATTGTCAATTATACCACACTGTGATTTGTACTGAAAACTTACCCTTGTGATGACACACATGCAGTTAAAACATGGTCCACTGTCAGCTGAAACATGGTCCATTGTCAGCTGAAACATGGTCCATTGTCAGCTGAAACATGGTCCATTGTCAGCTGAAACATGGTCCACCATCAGCTGAAACATGGTCCACTGTCAGCTGAAACATGGTCCACCGTCAGCTGAAACATGGTCCACTGTCAGCTGAAACATGGTCCACTGTCAGCTGAAACATGGTCCATTGTCAGCTGAAACATGGTCCATTGTCAGCTGAAACATGGTCCACCATCAGCTGAAACATGGTCCACTGTCAGCTGAAACATGGTCCACTGTCAGCTGAAACATGGTCCACTGTCAGCTGAAACATGGTCCACTGTCAGCTGAAACATGGTCCACTGTCAGCTGAAACATGGTCCATTGTCAGCTGAAACATGGTCCACCATCAGCTGAAACATGGTCCACTGTCAGCTGAAACATGGTCCACCGTCAGCTGAAACATGGTCCACCGTCAGCTGAAACATGGTCCACTGTCAGCTGAAACATGGTCCACTGTCAGCTGAAACATGGTCCACTGTCAGCTGAAACATGGACCATTGTCAGCTGAAACATGGTCAACTGTCAGCTGAAACATGGTCCACTGTCAGCTGAAACATGGTCCACTGTCAGGTGAAACATGGTCCACTGTGGAGATTAAAATCTTGCGAGAGGGAAATGATTGTACCCAAGTGAAAGACCTGCACAGGAGGTAAGCGTGACCTTAACAAAGGCAAGAATCACATAACTCTTATATAATGATTCTTTGGAAGAGAGATCTTGATGTAACTACAGCTATGAAGAATTCAATCTCAAGAACATGATATATCTATAGATGTATAAGATGATATTGGAGCTGTACGATGGGACTGAACCTGCGTCCCTGAACTCCTCAGGAACGTGTACTGCTGAAAAAATTTTCAGTTCATAGTGCATGTACTTGAATAGTTGATTGATATGGATTCAATCCCATCATACAGCTCCAATATTTCCTCTCTACAACTATGATTGAACCGTATTCTCATGTCATTTTCTAATATATGACCAGATGCAAGCAAGATCCTCTAAATATGTTATGATGGGAAATACAGAGGAACCTCGGTTAACAAATTTAATCAGTTCCGGCACGGAGCTCATCGTGTGAAACGTGGAGCTTCTTTGGCGACATCGTGGGTTACAAATTGTAGTCACATAACCACAAAAAACAAAGAACACAAATTAATGCAGAGGGATGCTTATCCTGCGTGATAAAATAACAACACTGTCATCGGAGATGTTCGAGAATTTGCGTGAACCAGCGGGAGCGCTAGAAAGCATCGCATGGTTTTCTCGTTAACCGAGCAGAAGCTCGTCAATCGAGACAAATTTTCTGCTCGTTACCTGAAATGATCATAGATGGGCTTTTTTGTCCCCCTGAGGTTCCTCTGTAATTCTGCTAGGACATGAACTATCACTACAAGCAGAGAATAAGTCACAATATCATGGATGAAAATTAATAATGTAACCTACACAAATGAAAAGTGACAATGTTTCAGTTTATTCTGGATGGATTCTCATAAAGGTTATGGCTACTTTACAAGAGTCCAGGACAGACCAGAACATTGTCAATTTCTTTTCCCTTTCAAAGTTTTCATGTGTAGGTTAGGTTATTAATTTGCCACCGTAAGCTTTAAATTTGTATTTCTCCTAGTGTTTTTAATATTGTTCTATCCCTACCTATCTCAAAATCTAAATGCTTGGCATCAGCTTCATCGTCAAAACAAATACAATTTGTGAATGATTCCTTAATTTTCTTCCAACATAAGACTTGGAGTCGTTTCTGATTTTCTGTCAAATGACAGACTAGAGTTGGTGACAAAGAGCGAGCCCAAACTCAGAAGTCATTATCATTACAATTGTCGTCCATCTTAAAGGAACGGGTGATTTCTTCACCTTTATCTACAGAATATTTCAAGTCCACATTTAGAAAACGATGATTTGTGAGATCTTGTGTTATATTAAGTTCTCCCTTAACTTGAGTATCTTGCTCTAGAGGAGCAGTGGCAAGAGGCAGCACTGTATTTTGCCAATGTGTATCCTCGTGATCTGGAGACGTTGACAACTTTAATCCTCCTGGGAACCAAACGTCAAACCACAGTACCATACTGTTCAGTCGTCGTGATCCCATGCTAGACAGCGTGAAAGTCCTTGATATGCTACGCAAATCATCCGCACTAATTGTCATGAGATTTAAGTCACACAGTTGTGTTGGTAAGCTTAATACATCTTCCTGAGCCACCATATGCACATGAACCACATCTGGAAAAAACATTAATAGTTAATATGACAGACATATATTATGAGTAAAATCAATATTATGTAAAACAGTAAGTATATAAAAGAAGTATGGGGGGATTGCTGGTATGTTAATAGGCGAGTCTTTACCACTGCACCAATCTCACCTGTACTCTGAAGGTGTGTGACTGGGCTGTACAACACCACTCAAACTGTTAGAGTAGTAGCATGCAGCTCGACAGCACCAATAGAGCGGTGGTGAGCAGCTGAATGGGACTGGTAAATAGATTATACCTAGGTGGGGTTCTGGGAATTGTTGTTCTCCCTAAGGCTTGTGACATATTTGTGAGAGCCTGGTCCAACAGGCTGTTGCTTGGAGCGACCCGCAGGCCCACATATCCACCACGGCCTGGTTGGTCTGGCACTTCTTGCAGAAAACTGAGCAGTTTTTCTTGAAGACTTCCACTTTTCTTCTGTCAATATTTCTTATACTTGCGGGAGGATACTGAACAACCGTGGAACATTCATTCAATGGTTGCCGATTGAGTCAATGGCACTTCTACACTTCATTGGCTCTATTCTGCATTTCCTTCCATACAGTTTGAGAGCTTTGAGACGATCCCAGTAGTTTAAGTGCTTTCTCGTGCCTATGTGTTCCTGTACTTCACCTATTGGATGGGACTGGTGGAGTGCAGCTGGACAGGACTGGTGAATTAGTGGCACGCAGCTGGACAGAACCATTTTTTTTTCAGTGGTGTGCAGCTGGACGGAACTAGAGTAGTGGAGACACGTGGCTGAACAGTACTGGTGTAGTGGAGATACGTGGCTGGACGGTACTGGTGTAGTGGAGGCATGTGGCTGGACGGTACTGGTGTAGTGGAGACACGTGGCTGGACAGTACTGGTGTAGTGGAGATACGTGGCTGGACAGTACTGGTGTAGTGGAGATACGTGGCTGGACGGTACTGGTGTAGTGGAGGCATGTGGCTGGACAGTACTGGTGTAGTGGAGGCATGTGGCTGGACGGTACTGGTGTAGTGGAGACACGTGGCTGGACGGGACTAGAGTAGTAGAGGCATGTGGCTGGACGGTACTGGTGTAGTGGAGGCACGTGGCTGGACAGTACTGGTGTAGTGGAGGCATGTGGCTGGACGGTACTGGTGTAGTGGAGGCATGTGGCTGGACAGTACTGGTGTAGTGGAGGCATGTGGCTGGACAGTACTGGTGTAGTGGAGGCATGTGGCTGGACAGTACTGGTGTAGTGGAGGCATGTGGCTGGACGGTACTGGTGTAGTGGAGGCATGTGGCTGGACAGTACTGGTGTAGTGGAGGCACGTGGCTGGACAGTACTGGTGTAGTGGAGGCATGTGGCTGGACGGTACTGGTGTAGTGGAGGCATGTGGCTGGACAGTACTGGTGTAGTGGAGGCATGTGGCTGGACGGTACTGGTGTAGTGAAGGCATGTGGCTGGACAGTACTGGTGTAGTGGAGGCATGTGGCTGGACAGTACTGGTGTAGTGGAGGCATGTGGCTGGACAGTACTGGTGTAGTGGAGGCATGTGGCTGGACGGTACTGGTGTAGTGGAGGCACGTGGCTGGACAGTACTGGTGTAGTGGAGGCATGTGGCTGGACAGTACTGGTGTAGTGGAGATACGTGGCTGGACAGTACTGGTGTAGTGGAGGCATGTGGCTGGACGGTACTGGTGTAGTGGAGGCATGTGGCTGGACAGTACTGGTGTAGTGGAGGCATGTGGCTGGACAGTACTGGTGTAGTGGAGGCATGTGGCTGGACGGTACTGGTGTAGTGGAGACACGTGGCTGGACGGGACTAGAGTAGTGGAGGCATGTGGCTGGACGGGACTAGAGTAGTGGAGGCATGTGGCTGGACGGTACTGGTGTAGTGGAGGCATGTGGCTGGACAGTACTGGTGTAGTGGAGGCATGTGGCTGGACGGTACTGGTGTAGTGGAGACACGTGGCTGGACGGGACTAGAGTAGTGGAGGCATGTGGCTGGACGGGACTAGAGTAGTGGAGGCATGTGGCTGGACGGTACTGGTGTAGTGGAGGCATGTGGCTGGACAGTACTGGTGTAGTGGAGGCATGTGGCTGGACGGTACTGGTGTAGTGGAGACACGTGGCTGGACGGTACTGGTGTAGTGGAGGCATGTGGCTGGACGGGACTAGAGTAGTGGAGGCATGTGGCTGGACGGTACTGGTGTAGTGGAGGCATGTGGCTGGACAGCACTGGTGTAGTGGAGATACGTGGCTGGACGGTACTGGTGTAGTGGAGGCATGTGGCTGGACAGTACTGGTGTAGTGGAGATACGTGGCTGGACGGTACTGGTGTAGTGGAGGCATGTGGCTGGACAGTACTGGTGTAGTGGAGGCATGTGGCTGGACGGTACTGGTGTAGTGGAGGCATGTGGCTGGACAGTACTGGTGTAGTGGAGATACGTGGCTGGACGGTACTGGTGTAGTGGAGGCATGTGGCTGGACAGTACTGGTGTAGTGGAGGCATGTGGCTGGACAGTACTGGTGTAGTGGAGATACGTGGCTGGACAGTACTGGTGTAGTGGAGATACGTGGCTGGACGGGACTAGAGTAGTGGAGGCATGTGGCTGGACGGTACTGGTGTAGTGGAGATACGTGGCTGGACGGTACTAGAGTAGTGGAGATACGTGGCTGGACAGTACTGGTGTAGTGGAGACACGTGGCTGGACAGTACTGGTGTAGTGGAGATACGTGGCTGGACGGTACTGGTGTAGTGGAGGCATGTGGCTGGACGGTACTGGTGTAGTGGAGGCATGTGGCTGGACGGTACTGGTGTAGTGGAGACATGTGGCTGGACGGTACTGGTGTAGTGGAGGCATGTGGCTGGACGGTACTGGTGTAGTGGAGGCATGTGGCTGGACGGTACTGGTGTAGTGGAGACATGTGGCTGGACGGTACTGGTGTAGTGGAGATACGTGGCTGGACGGTACTGGTGTAGTGGAGGCATGTGGCTGGACGGTACTGGTGTAGTGGAGGCATGTGGCTGGACGGTACTGGTGTAGTGGAGACATGTGGCTGGACAGTACTGGTGTAGTGGAGATACGTGGCTGGACAGTACTGGTGTAGTGGAGATACGTGGCTGGACGGTACTGGTGTAGTGGAGATACGTGGCTGGACAGTACTGGTGTAGTGGAGGCACGTGGCTGGACAGTACTGGTGTAGTGGAGACATGTGGCTGGACAGTACTGGTGTAGTGGAGATACGTGGCTGGACGGTACTGGTGTAGTGGAGATACGTGGCTGGACGGTACTGGTGTAGTGGAGGCATGTGGCTGGACAGTACTGGTGTAGTGGAGGCACGTGGCTGGACAGTACTGGTGTAGTGGAGGCATGTGGCTGGACAGTACTGGTGTAGTGGAGGCATGTGGCTGGACAGTACTGGTGTAGTGGAGACACGTGGCTGGACGGTACTGGTGTAGTGGAGGCACGTGGCTGGACGGTACTGGTGTAGTGGAGACACGTGGCTGGACGGTACTGGTGTAGTGGAGGCATGTGGCTGGACAGTACTGGTGTAGTGGAGATACGTGGCTGGACAGTACTGGTGTAGTGGAGGCATGTGGCTGGACAGTACTGGTGTAGTGGAGGCATGTGGCTGGACGGTACTGGTGTAGTGGAGGCACGTGGCTGGACGGTACTGGTGTAGTGGAGGCATGTGGCTGGACGGTACTGGTGTAGTGGAGGCACGTGGCTGGACGGTACTGGTGTAGTGGAGGCATGTGGCTGGACAGTACTGGTGTAGTGGAGGCATGTGGCTGGACAGTACTGGTGTAGTGGAGGCATGTGGCTGGACGGTACTGGTGTAGTGGAGGCACGTGGCTGGACGGTACTGGTGTAGTGGAGGCATGTGGCTGGACGGTACTGGTGTAGTGGAGACACGTGGCTGGACGGTACTGGTGTAGTGGAGACACGTGGCTGGACGGGACTAGAGTAGTGGAGGCATGTGGCTGGACGGTACTGGTGTAGTGGAGGCATGTGGCTGGACGGGACTAGAGTAGTGGAGGCATGTGGCTGGACGGTACTGGTGTAGTGGAGGCATGTGGCTGGACGGTACTGGTGTAGTGGAGGCACGTGGCTGGACAGTACTGGTGTAGTGGAGGCATGTGGCTGGACGGTACTGGTGTAGTGGAGGCACGTGGCTGGACAGTACTGGTGTAGTGGAGGCATGTGGCTGGACGGTACTGGTGTAGTGGAGGCATGTGGCTGGACGGTACTGGTGTAGTGGAGGCATGTGGCTGGACGGGACTAGAGTAGTGGAGGCATGTGGCTGGACGGTACTGGTGTAGTGGAGGCATGTGGCTGGACGGGACTAGAGTAGTGGAGGCATGTGGCTGGACGGTACTGGTGTAGTGGAGGCATGTGGCTGGACGGGACTAGAGTAGTGGAGGCATGTGGCTGGACGGTACTGGTGTAGTGGAGGCATGTGGCTGGACGGGACTAGAGTAGTGGAGGCATGTGGCTGGACGGTACTGGTGTAGTGGAGGCATGTGGCTGGACGGGACTAGAGTAGTGGAGGCATGTGGCTGGACGGTACTGGTGTAGTGGAGGCATGTGGCTGGACGGGACTAGAGTAGTGGAGGCATGTGGCTGGACGGTACTGGTGTAGTGGAGGCATGTGGCTGGACGGTACTGGTGTAGTGGAGGCATGTGGCTGGACGGGACTAGAGTAGTGGAGGCATGTGGCTGGACGGTACTGGTGTAGTGGAGGCATGTGGCTGGACGGGACTAGAGTAGTGGAGGCATGTGGCTGGACGGGACTAGAGTAGTGGAGGCATGTGGCTGGACGGTACTGGTGTAGTGGAGGCATGTGGCTGGACGGTACTGGTGTAGTGGAGGCATGTGGCTGGACGGTACTGGTGTAGTGGAGGCACGTGGCTGGACGGTACTGGTGTAGTGGAGGCATGTGGCTGGACGGTACTGGTGTAGTGGAGATACGTGGCTGGACAGTACTGGTGTAGTGGAGACACGTGGCTGGACAGTACTGGTGTAGTGGAGATACGTGGCTGGACAGTACTGGTGTAGTGGAGACACGTGGCTGGACAGTACTGGTGTAGTGGAGACACGTGGCTGGACAGTACTGGTGTAGTGGAGGCATGTGGCTGGACGGTACTGGTGTAGTGGAGATACGTGGCTGGACGGTACTGGTGTAGTGGAGGCATGTGGCTGGACGGTACTGGTGTAGTGGAGGCATGTGGCTGGACAGTACTGGTGTAGTGGAGGCATGTGGCTGGACAGTACTGGTGTAGTGGAGACACGTGGCTGGACAGTACTGGTGTAGTGGAGATACGTGGCTGGACGGTACTGGTGTAGTGGAGGCATGTGGCTGGACAGTACTGGTGTAGTGGAGATACGTGGCTGGACAGTACTGGTGTAGTGGAGATACGTGGCTGGACGGTACTGGTGTAGTGGAGGCATGTGGCTGGACGGTACTGGTGTAGTGGAGGCACGTGGCTGGACGGTACTGGTGTAGTGGAGGCATGTGGCTGGACGGTACTGGTGTAGTGGAGATACGTGGCTGGACGGTACTGGTGTAGTGGAGATACGTGGCTGGACGGTACTGGTGTAGTGGAGGCATGTGGCTGGACAGTACTGGTGTAGTGGAGACACGTGGCTGGACGGTACTGGTGTAGTGGAGGCACGTGGCTGGACGGTACTGGTGTAGTGGAGACACGTGGCTGGACGGTACTGGTGTAGTGGAGGCATGTGGCTGGACAGTACTGGTGTAGTGGAGATACGTGGCTGGACAGTACTGGTGTAGTGGAGGCATGTGGCTGGACAGTACTGGTGTAGTGGAGGCATGTGGCTGGACGGTACTGGTGTAGTGGAGGCACGTGGCTGGACGGTACTGGTGTAGTGGAGGCATGTGGCTGGACGGTACTGGTGTAGTGGAGGCACGTGGCTGGACGGTACTGGTGTAGTGGAGGCATGTGGCTGGACAGTACTGGTGTAGTGGAGGCATGTGGCTGGACAGTACTGGTGTAGTGGAGGCATGTGGCTGGACGGTACTGGTGTAGTGGAGGCACGTGGCTGGACGGTACTGGTGTAGTGGAGGCATGTGGCTGGACGGTACTGGTGTAGTGGAGACACGTGGCTGGACGGTACTGGTGTAGTGGAGACACGTGGCTGGACGGGACTAGAGTAGTGGAGGCATGTGGCTGGACGGTACTGGTGTAGTGGAGGCATGTGGCTGGACGGGACTAGAGTAGTGGAGGCATGTGGCTGGACGGTACTGGTGTAGTGGAGGCATGTGGCTGGACGGTACTGGTGTAGTGGAGGCACGTGGCTGGACAGTACTGGTGTAGTGGAGGCATGTGGCTGGACGGTACTGGTGTAGTGGAGGCACGTGGCTGGACAGTACTGGTGTAGTGGAGGCATGTGGCTGGACGGTACTGGTGTAGTGGAGGCATGTGGCTGGACGGTACTGGTGTAGTGGAGGCATGTGGCTGGACGGGACTAGAGTAGTGGAGGCATGTGGCTGGACGGTACTGGTGTAGTGGAGGCATGTGGCTGGACGGGACTAGAGTAGTGGAGGCATGTGGCTGGACGGTACTGGTGTAGTGGAGGCATGTGGCTGGACGGGACTAGAGTAGTGGAGGCATGTGGCTGGACGGTACTGGTGTAGTGGAGGCATGTGGCTGGACGGGACTAGAGTAGTGGAGGCATGTGGCTGGACGGTACTGGTGTAGTGGAGGCATGTGGCTGGACGGGACTAGAGTAGTGGAGGCATGTGGCTGGACGGTACTGGTGTAGTGGAGGCATGTGGCTGGACGGGACTAGAGTAGTGGAGGCATGTGGCTGGACGGTACTGGTGTAGTGGAGGCATGTGGCTGGACGGTACTGGTGTAGTGGAGGCATGTGGCTGGACGGGACTAGAGTAGTGGAGGCATGTGGCTGGACGGTACTGGTGTAGTGGAGGCATGTGGCTGGACGGGACTAGAGTAGTGGAGGCATGTGGCTGGACGGGACTAGAGTAGTGGAGGCATGTGGCTGGACGGTACTGGTGTAGTGGAGGCATGTGGCTGGACGGTACTGGTGTAGTGGAGGCATGTGGCTGGACGGTACTGGTGTAGTGGAGGCACGTGGCTGGACGGTACTGGTGTAGTGGAGGCATGTGGCTGGACGGTACTGGTGTAGTGGAGACACGTGGCTGGACAGTACTGGTGTAGTGGAGATACGTGGCTGGACAGTACTGGTGTAGTGGAGATACGTGGCTGGACAGTACTGGTGTAGTGGAGACACGTGGCTGGACAGTACTGGTGTAGTGGAGATACGTGGCTGGACGGTACTGGTGTAGTGGAGATACGTGGCTGGACAGTACTGGTGTAGTGGAGACACGTGGCTGGACAGTACTGGTGTAGTGGAGATACGTGGCTGGACAGTACTGGTGTAGTGGAGACACGTGGCTGGACAGTACTGGTGTAGTGGAGACACGTGGCTGGACAGTACTGGTGTAGTGGAGGCATGTGGCTGGACGGTACTGGTGTAGTGGAGATACGTGGCTGGACGGTACTGGTGTAGTGGAGGCATGTGGCTGGACGGTACTGGTGTAGTGGAGGCATGTGGCTGGACAGTACTGGTGTAGTGGAGGCATGTGGCTGGACAGTACTGGTGTAGTGGAGACACGTGGCTGGACAGTACTGGTGTAGTGGAGATACGTGGCTGGACGGTACTGGTGTAGTGGAGGCATGTGGCTGGACAGTACTGGTGTAGTGGAGATACGTGGCTGGACAGTACTGGTGTAGTGGAGATACGTGGCTGGACGGTACTGGTGTAGTGGAGGCATGTGGCTGGACAGTACTGGTGTAGTGGAGGCATGTGGCTGGACGGTACTGGTGTAGTGGAGATACGTGGCTGGACGGTACTGGTGTAGTGGAGGCATGTGGCTGGACGGTACTGGTGTAGTGGAGGCACGTGGCTGGACGGTACTGGTGTAGTGGAGGCATGTGGCTGGACGGTACTGGTGTAGTGGAGATACGTGGCTGGACGGTACTGGTGTAGTGGAGATACGTGGCTGGACGGTACTGGTGTAGTGGAGGCATGTGGCTGGACAGTACTGGTGTAGTGGAGGCATGTGGCTGGACGGTACTGGTGTAGTGGAGGCATGTGGCTGGACAGTACTGGTGTAGTGGAGGCATGTGGCTGGACGGTACTGGTGTAGTGGAGGCACGTGGCTGGACAGTACTGGTGTAGTGGAGATACGTGGCTGGACAGTACTGGTGTAGTGGAGGCATGTGGCTGGACAGTACTGGTGTAGTGGAGGCACGTGGCTGGACAGTACTGGTGTAGTGGAGGCATGTGGCTGGACAGTACTGGTGTAGTGGAGATACGTGGCTGGACAGTACTGGTGTAGTGGAGGCATGTGGCTGGACAGTACTGGTGTAGTGGAGATACGTGGCTGGACAGTACTGGTGTAGTGGAGGCATGTGGCTGGACGGTACTGGTGTAGTGGAGACACGTGGCTGGACAGTACTGGTGTAGTGGAGATACGTGGCTGGACGGTACTGGTGTAGTGGAGGCATGTGGCTGGACAGTACTGGTGTAGTGGAGGCATGTGGCTGGACGGTACTGGTGTAGTGGAGGCATGTGGCTGGACAGTACTGGTGTAGTGGAGGCATGTGGCTGGACGGTACTGGTGTAGTGGAGACACGTGGCTGGACAGTACTGGTGTAGTGGAGATACGTGGCTGGACGGTACTGGTGTAGTGGAGGCATGTGGCTGGACGGTACTGGTGTAGTGGAGGCATGTGGCTGGACAGTACTGGTGTAGTGGAGGCATGTGGCTGGACGGTACTGGTGTAGTGGAGGCATGTGGCTGGACGGTACTGGTGTAGTGGAGGCACGTGGCTGGACAGTACTGGTGTAGTGGAGGCACGTGGCTGGACGGTACTGGTGTAGTGGAGGCATGTGGCTGGACAGTACTGGTGTAGTGGAGGCATGTGGCTGGACGGTACTGGTGTAGTGGAGGCATGTGGCTGGACAGTACTGGTGTAGTGGAGGCACGTGGCTGGACAGTACTGGTGTAGTGGAGGCATGTGGCTGGACAGCACTGGTGTAGTGGAGGCATGTGGCTGGACGGTACTGGTGTAGTGGAGGCATGTGGCTGGACAGTACTGGTGTAGTGGAGGCATGTGGCTGGACGGTACTGGTGTAGTGGAGGCACGTGGCTGGACAGTACTGGTGTAGTGGACGCATGTGGCTGGACGGTACTGGTGTAGTGGAGGCATGTGGCTGGACAGTACTGGTGTAGTGGAGGCATGTGGCTGGACAGTACTGGTGTAGTGGAGGCACGTGGCTGGACAGTACTGGTGTAGTGGAGGCATGTGGCTGGACAGTACTGGTGTAGTGGAGGCATGTGGCTGGACGGTACTGGTGTAGTGGAGGCATGTGGCTGGACAGTACTGGTGTAGTGGAGGCATGTGGCTGGACAGTACTGGTGTAGTGGAGGCACGTGGCTGGACAGTACTGGTGTAGTGGAGGCATGTGGCTGGACGGTACTGGTGTAGTGGAGGCACGTGGCTGGACAGTACTGGTGTAGTGGAGGCATGTGGCTGGACAGTACTGGTGTAGTGGAGGCACATGGCTGGACAGTACTGGTGTAGTGGAGGCACGTGGCTGGACAGTACTGGTGTAGTGGAGGCATGTGGCTGGACGGTACTGGTGTAGTGGAGGCCTGTGGCTGGACAGTACTGGTGTAGTGGAGGCACGTGGCTGGACAGTACTGGTGTAGTGGAGATACGTGGCTGGACAGTACTGGTGTAGTGGAGATACGTGGCTGGACGGTACTGGTGTAGTGGAGATACGTGGCTGGACGGTACTGGTGTAGTGGAGGCATGTGGCTGGACAGTACTGGTGTAGTGGAGGCACGTGGCTGGACGGTACTGGTGTAGTGGAGGCATGTGGCTGGACGGTACTGGTGTAGTGGAGGCACGTGGCTGGACAGTACTGGTGTAGTGGAGACACGTGGCTGGACGGTACTGGTGTAGTGGAGATACGTGGCTGGACGGTACTGGTGTAGTGGAGATACGTGGCTGGACGGTACTGGTGTAGTGGAGGCATGTGGCTGGACAGTACTGGTGTAGTGGAAACATGTGGCTGGACAGTACTGGTGTAGTGGAGGCATGTGGCTGGACGGTACTGGTGTAGTGGAGGCACGTGGCTGGACGGTACTGGTGTAGTGGAGGCATGTGGCTGGACGGTACTGGTGTAGTGGAGACACGTGGCTGGACGGTACTGGTGTAGTGGAGACACGTGGCTGGACGGGACTAGAGTAGTGGAGGCATGTGGCTGGACGGTACTGGTGTAGTGGAGGCATGTGGCTGGACGGGACTAGAGTAGTGGAGGCATGTGGCTGGACGGTACTGGTGTAGTGGAGGCATGTGGCTGGACGGTACTGGTGTAGTGGAGGCACGTGGCTGGACAGTACTGGTGTAGTGGAGGCATGTGGCTGGACGGTACTGGTGTAGTGGAGGCACGTGGCTGGACAGTACTGGTGTAGTGGAGGCATGTGGCTGGACGGTACTGGTGTAGTGGAGGCATGTGGCTGGACGGTACTGGTGTAGTGGAGGCATGTGGCTGGACGGGACTAGAGTAGTGGAGGCATGTGGCTGGACGGTACTGGTGTAGTGGAGGCATGTGGCTGGACGGGACTAGAGTAGTGGAGGCATGTGGCTGGACGGTACTGGTGTAGTGGAGGCATGTGGCTGGACGGGACTAGAGTAGTGGAGGCATGTGGCTGGACGGTACTGGTGTAGTGGAGGCATGTGGCTGGACGGGACTAGAGTAGTGGAGGCATGTGGCTGGACGGTACTGGTGTAGTGGAGGCATGTGGCTGGACGGGACTAGAGTAGTGGAGGCATGTGGCTGGACGGTACTGGTGTAGTGGAGGCATGTGGCTGGACGGGACTAGAGTAGTGGAGGCATGTGGCTGGACGGTACTGGTGTAGTGGAGGCATGTGGCTGGACGGTACTGGTGTAGTGGAGGCATGTGGCTGGACGGGACTAGAGTAGTGGAGGCATGTGGCTGGACGGTACTGGTGTAGTGGAGGCATGTGGCTGGACGGGACTAGAGTAGTGGAGGCATGTGGCTGGACGGGACTAGAGTAGTGGAGGCATGTGGCTGGACGGTACTGGTGTAGTGGAGGCATGTGGCTGGACGGTACTGGTGTAGTGGAGGCATGTGGCTGGACGGTACTGGTGTAGTGGAGGCACGTGGCTGGACGGTACTGGTGTAGTGGAGGCATGTGGCTGGACGGTACTGGTGTAGTGGAGGCATGTGGCTGGACAGTACTGGTGTAGTGGAGACACGTGGCTGGACAGTACTGGTGTAGTGGAGATACGTGGCTGGACGGTACTGGTGTAGTGGAGATACGTGGCTGGACAGTACTGGTGTAGTGGAGACACGTGGCTGGACAGTACTGGTGTAGTGGAGATACGTGGCTGGACAGTACTGGTGTAGTGGAGGCATGTGGCTGGACAGTACTGGTGTAGTGGAGGCATGTGGCTGGACAGTACTGGTGTAGTGGAGACACGTGGCTGGACAGTACTGGTGTAGTGGAGATACGTGGCTGGACGGTACTGGTGTAGTGGAGGCATGTGGCTGGACAGTACTGGTGTAGTGGAGATACGTGGCTGGACGGTACTGGTGTAGTGGAGGCATGTGGCTGGACAGTACTGGTGTAGTGGAGGCATGTGGCTGGACGGTACTGGTGTAGTGGAGATACGTGGCTGGACGGTACTGGTGTAGTGGAGGCATGTGGCTGGACGGTACTGGTGTAGTGGAGGCACGTGGCTGGACGGTACTGGTGTAGTGGAGGCATGTGGCTGGACGGTACTGGTGTAGTGGAGATACGTGGCTGGACGGTACTGGTGTAGTGGAGATACGTGGCTGGACAGTACTGGTGTAGTGGAGGCATGTGGCTGGACGGTACTGGTGTAGTGGAGGCACGTGGCTGGACAGTACTGGTGTAGTGGAGATACGTGGCTGGACAGTACTGGTGTAGTGGAGGCATGTGGCTGGACAGTACTGGTGTAGTGGAGGCACGTGGCTGGACAGTACTGGTGTAGTGGAGGCATGTGGCTGGACAGTACTGGTGTAGTGGAGATACGTGGCTGGACAGTACTGGTGTAGTGGAGGCATGTGGCTGGACAGTACTGGTGTAGTGGAGATACGTGGCTGGACAGTACTGGTGTAGTGGAGGCATGTGGCTGGACGGTACTGGTGTAGTGGAGACACGTGGCTGGACAGTACTGGTGTAGTGGAGATACGTGGCTGGACGGTACTGGTGTAGTGGAGGCATGTGGCTGGACAGTACTGGTGTAGTGGAGGCATGTGGCTGGACGGTACTGGTGTAGTGGAGGCATGTGGCTGGACAGTACTGGTGTAGTGGAGGCATGTGGCTGGACGGTACTGGTGTAGTGGAGACACGTGGCTGGACAGTACTGGTGTAGTGGAGATACGTGGCTGGACGGTACTGGTGTAGTGGAGGCATGTGGCTGGACGGTACTGGTGTAGTGGAGGCATGTGGCTGGACAGTACTGGTGTAGTGGAGGCATGTGGCTGGACGGTACTGGTGTAGTGGAGGCATGTGGCTGGACGGTACTGGTGTAGTGGAGGCACGTGGCTGGACAGTACTGGTGTAGTGGAGGCACGTGGCTGGACGGTACTGGTGTAGTGGAGGCATGTGGCTGGACAGTACTGGTGTAGTGGAGGCATGTGGCTGGACGGTACTGGTGTAGTGGAGGCATGTGGCTGGACAGTACTGGTGTAGTGGAGGCACGTGGCTGGACAGTACTGGTGTAGTGGAGGCATGTGGCTGGACAGCACTGGTGTAGTGGAGGCATGTGGCTGGACGGTACTGGTGTAGTGGAGGCATGTGGCTGGACAGTACTGGTGTAGTGGAGGCATGTGGCTGGACGGTACTGGTGTAGTGGAGGCACGTGGCTGGACAGTACTGGTGTAGTGGACGCATGTGGCTGGACGGTACTGGTGTAGTGGAGGCATGTGGCTGGACAGTACTGGTGTAGTGGAGGCATGTGGCTGGACAGTACTGGTGTAGTGGAGGCACGTGGCTGGACAGTACTGGTGTAGTGGAGGCATGTGGCTGGACAGTACTGGTGTAGTGGAGGCATGTGGCTGGACGGTACTGGTGTAGTGGAGGCATGTGGCTGGACAGTACTGGTGTAGTGGAGGCATGTGGCTGGACGGTACTGGTGTAGTGGAGGCACGTGGCTGGACAGTACTGGTGTAGTGGAGGCATGTGGCTGGACGGTACTGGTGTAGTGGAGGCACGTGGCTGGACAGTACTGGTGTAGTGGAGGCATGTGGCTGGACAGTACTGGTGTAGTGGAGGCACATGGCTGGACAGTACTGGTGTAGTGGAGGCATGTGGCTGGACAGTACTGGTGTAGTGGAGGCATGTGGCTGGACGGTACTGGTGTAGTGGAGGCATGTGGCTGGACAGTACTGGTGTAGTGGAGGCATGTGGCTGGACGGTACAGGTGTAGTGGAGGCACGTGGCTGGACAGTACTGGTGTAGTGGAGGCATGTGGCTGGACGGTACTGGTGTAGTGGAGGCATGTGGCTGGACAGTACTGGTGTAGTGGAGGCATGTGGCTGGACAGTACTGGTGTAGTGGAGGCACGTGGCTGGACAGTACTGGTGTAGTGGAGGCACGTGGCTGGACAGTACTGGTGTAGTGGAGGCATGTGGCTGGACAGTACTGGTGTAGTGGAGGCATGTGGCTGGACGGTACTGGTGTAGTGGAGGCATGTGGCTGGACGGTACTGGTGTAGTGGAGGCATGTGGCTGGACGGTACTGGTGTAGTGGAGGCACGTGGCTGGACGGTACTGGTGTAGTGGAGGCATGTGGCTGGACGGTACTGGTGTAGTGGAGGCACGTGGCTGGACGGTACTGGTGTAGTGGAGGCATGTGGCTGGACGGTACTGGTGTAGTGGAGGCATGTGGCTGGACGGTACTGGTGTAGTGGAGGCATGTGGCTGGACGGTACTGGTGTAGTGGAGGCACGTGGCTGGACGGTACTGGTGTAGTGGAGGCATGTGGCTGGACGGTACTGGTGTAGTGGAGGCATGTGGCTGGACGGTACTGGTGTAGTGGAGGCATGTGGCTGGACGGTACTGGTGTAGTGGAGGCACGTGGCTGGACGGTACTGGTGTAGTGGAGGCATGTGGCTGGACGGTACTGGTGTAGTGGAGGCATGTGGCTGGATGGGACTAGAGTAGTGGAGGCATGTGGCTGGACGGTACTGGTGTAGTGGTGGTGGTGTGCAGCAGTACAGACCAAGTGGAGTCGTGATGTGCTGCTTGACGGAACTGGCAGAGCTGCAGCTCAACAGAAGTGATGGTGTGGCCATGAGCCCTCAGTAAAGACTTGTCAACACACCGGCACTCCATCAGCCCCGCCCAACACCACACCAACTCTCTAAGGGGTCACACAATTATTCTGTTTATTACAACCATATGCTCTAATGTAAATTGAATTTTGTTTTTTTTTAAATTTAAATTGAAAAATATTTATTTACTTTGAATGCAGCATTTTTTAAATACAGTATACTTAAAATGCTTACGATCTCTTCGTGAATTTTGTTGGCTTTGGTTTATATAATAAAAAACAGAAATGACAATTGGCCACAGCTAAGAAAACACTCAATATAATTTGTACCTTTGTATCTGGCAACAGCATGGTCAGCCAAGAGAGACATGTCGATGTTGTAAACATGGTTGAGGGAAACCCAAAAGTCGTACGTTCCTTCCTCGTACTTGGTAATCCACTGTGCTTCACCCAGAGCCATGTACAGTGCCGCTCTCTCCGGATACATTTTGCCCCCCTGTATGCAACACAAGGCCCATTACATTTGAATTATTACAGAAGACAAAATGAAAGTCAAATAAACAATATTTACCTTCAGAAATTTATTTACAAAACCTATTTGTTATAAGGGCTTAATGTCCTAAAACTATTAAAATGTTATTAAAAAGCACTATGCAGATGATGAGTCACAATAACGTAGGTGAAGGTATGATGACCAGACCACACATCATAAGATGAGGAGACGACGACGTTTCGGTCCGTCCTGAACCATTATCATGTCGATTGTGATCATTATCACAATTGACTTGATAATGGTCCGGAACGGACCAAAATGTCGTCGTCTTCTCATCTTCTGGTGTGTGGTTTGGTCATAATTAAAAGTGATAATTTTAGGAGGTACTGTAGTGCCGAACAGAAATATCTCAGGTTATGATCTGTGTGGCACGAGCGCAGCCTGGTGATAAAGGAGCATTAGTAGAGAGGGTGATAAAGGCAGGATGGAATTGTCCAATGAAAGATAAGAATGAAAATGCATAAAAATACCACTGAATGTAATGAAATGCCTATTTCTGGTTGGTCCTCGGTGGCTCCTTTGGTAATTGCTGCATGGCAAGTTTCACGCAACACAATTCTTGCCAGGCCCTTGTATGATATATATGCCTACTGGGAACAAGAGGCAAAAACCAGCTTGCCTTCTAAATGGTATAGGGAGCAGGGATTCTAGATCACCCTACCCATAAAAAAAAAACAGAAAGGTGATCGAGCCAAAACATACAAACAGCCAGGATAAAATATAAGAGAGAGCTTCGGCCTCACACACACATGGGGTCCGCAGTTCGAGTGTCTTACAGCCCAGGTGAATGGAAAGCCAGGGTAAACAAAGCATAGACAACAGGACAGTAAAGCCACAACACACACAAATCACCCAGTCATGAAGCAGTTCTCTTGACAGTTCTGCCTACACACCACCAAGGAACAGCGCCTCCTTCCTCCTCGATCCCCAAGCCTCGACACCTCGGTCGTTAAGTTAGGGAGATGGAAAAACCAACCCCCTGAATGGGGAAGGTAGGGTCCCAAGGAGCCCCCCAAGGTGCCATTAAGGATGCACCAGAAAGATGTGCTTCATTACATTTAGCGCTTGTTTTTTTGGGAGGGTTCCTATGTAGGTCCCTGTTGCTGTGTCCCCATGGAAGGAAAAACAAAAGGGGCACTCATCAAGGGTGGAGAAAAGCCATGGAATGTAGCCCCCGAGAAACAGGAGTTAGTGATGAGTCAACTGCCCAAAAACCACACAAGCCCGGGGCAGACCACAGAGCACCCCCCCCCCCTAATGTATCACTAGTGACACAGAGGTCAACAGTAAATGGCAGCAACAAGACCACAGAGGACCCCCTAATGTATCACTAGTGGCACAGAAGTCAACAGCAAATGGCAGCAACAAGACCACAGAGGACCCCCTAATGTATCACTAGTGACACAGAGGTCAACAGCAAATGGCAGCAACAAGACCACAGAGGACCCCATAATGTATCACTAGTGACACAGAGGTCAACAGCAAATGGCAGCAACTAGACCACAGAGGACCCCCTAATGTATCACTAGTGACACAGAGGTCAACAGCAAATGGCAGCAACTAGACCACAGAGGACCCCATAATGTATCAATAGTGACACAGAGGTCAACAGCAAATGGCAGCAACTAGACCACAGAGGACCCCATAATGTATCAATAGTGACACAGAGGTCAACAGCAAATGGCAGCAACTAGACATAACAAATGATGCACCCCTCAGGCTAACCAGGCATCAATTGCCAAAGGATTTCCTCTAAAAACTAGTCATCTCATTCTTAGCCAAAAAGGAAGAAGGCGGCAGCAAGTGAAGAGCACTACTCCAAGATCAAAGGTGCAAATCCCCCAGTCTGGAAGTAATTATCAAAAGAAGGCATCAAGCCAGGGAGACTATGTAGCACCAACAGGGTTGCAGGCATATTCAAAAGGTGCTAAATATCACAGGGGACACCAAATACAGGAACAAAAGCACATAAGGTGAGCGATATCAAAGGTATCGGATTCATCAAGGATTTTGTTGAGGGACATTACAAAAACAAGACATAGGATCGTCTTGAAAATCAGAACATTAGACAAGGAGGTACACAACTGTGAATGGGAAAATGCAGTTTGGACAAGCAGCAGCAGGGTGGCATTCCATTAAATGTCCATGAGGTAAGCGTGTATGGCCAATAGGTAACCTAGCCAAAGCCATTTCCCACTGTCTATTATGGTGGCAGGAGGAAGGTCAAGGAGATAGGTTACTTTCAAGCATGCACAGTTTGTTACCTGTGACCTCACACCAACAATTGAGGAATGAATGTCTAGAAATCTGAATAAGGAATGTCTTTTGTGGAAATAGGACAAGTGTGGACAGCTTTCTTAATGGTAGTATCCGAACGTTCATTAAGGTAATACCAATAGGGCTGGGAACCTAGCAAAACTCGCCTGACTTAAATCTGCTAGATATAAACAGCAAATGCTGAAAGTTTACCACCACAGGAGGCATTAGGATAAATGACTCCAGGGGCCACGAGGGCACTGCGGGAGTCGACCACAATGACAAAGGAACACTGACGTCGGGAAAGCAGTTGGCAAAGTGCATACAAGATTGCATAAATTTTCGCCGTGAAGATGCTAATCTCGGGAGGTAGGTGGCACATGTAGGTTTGGTGAGGAAAGACAAGTCCACTGTCAGTAGACTTAGATCTGTCTGTGACAAGGGCAAAGGAGCAAGAGTGTGAGGAAAAATTGTTCAAGGAAAAGGCATTTCATAACTGTAGGAGAGGTAGAAGCCTTTACCATGTGGGGTCAAGGTCTTGCAAATCTTTCCAACTGGGACCCTCCAAAGGGGGCAATGATGGAACGACACACGGAGATATATTGCAAACATGAACTGAGAGGGAATCTTGCAGTACGACATCAGTACAGAAAAAAAAGGTGGTGGTGAAAGGGAACAGGACCCACATGAGGGGGCAACAGTCAAAGCACGGCATAAGAGAAAGTGAGGATGTTGCAGGGACCACGCAAGGTAGCGATCACAACGATCCTGTAGACGCATGACTGGTTTCAGCATACAGGTTCAGGGTAAGGGATGAATGAAAGGCATCAGAGCCGAGGCATAATCCAGTGTAGTGCAGAGCATCAAGATGAAGTTGAGTCAAAGAGGCAGAGGGGTAGGCAGGACAGCTATCAGCTCTCCAGGAAGTGTGGGACAATTTAAGTAAGGTAAGGGCCTTCAAGCACTCAATTCTAAGGTAAGAGATACGAGATACAAGGTGACCAAGACAAATGGGAGTCAAAGATCAACCCCAAAAGTTTAGCACAATTTTTATACAGAAGGGAACTATCTTAAAGCGACAATGGTGGACGAAAAACAACCTGCTTCCGAGTAAAAGTCATAGCAGTAGTCTTAGTTGTAGAGAACTTAAAGCCATGATTGGTGGCACAGGACGATACTGCATCAAATGCAAGTAATAATCAAAAGAAGGCACAAAGTCTCCCTGGCTTGGCACCTTCTTTGGAGCTGTCATTGGAGTCATCATTCTGACAGCAGAGAGTGAGATTGTCAATCAGCCCATCCTTCTAAGGTTTCCCAACATCATGAAAACAGTCAAATTTAAAATGTCCTCTCCTAGCCTACCAGAGGACCCAAAACAGAAAATGAGACAGTACGTCACTTTCACCAGCGGCTTCCATTTTCTAGTACGAGAATTTTTGGCCTTATGTAACGCATACGAGCGAAAAGTGACGTTCCTTGTAGGAGGAGAGTTTGCTGGAGGAGAGAGTGATACTCCCTAACCTGACAACTGGAAGTGAGGGCCAATGAATACACAGCCTTGAAGACCAATCCTGGATCAAATGGGCAACAGAAAACTGAGGTAGAGAGAGAAAACCAAAACCTTATCCAAAGACTGAGCCAGCTTAGGAGGAGCATGAACAGGCTGTAAGTGAAAAAGTGCCAGAGAAAACTGGAAACAGGGTCGACGATGAGTCAACACCGACACCAATAGTATTGGTTCTACCATGGCTGAACGAGACAAGGTCAGTACTGAAATGAGTGCTCAGCATGAGAAGCCTAAAGAACCAAGACAAAAATGAAAGGTACAGAAAATCAGGACAAGCAACAAAGAGAAGTCAAAAGATGGAAGGAACACCAAGAAAACTTATGCTGTCAGTACAACGACCACCACAGGTATCTGTAATTCTGGTATGCAGGCGAGACCCTAAAAAAACCTGTCATCTACAGACCACACAATGAGCAGTAAACAGGTCAAAAACTCTAAACGTGTAGATTGGAAGAGATCCTCAAACCACCAAAAACATCTCTGGGCCTAACAGTTAAAAAAAACATGGGTTTGGACAACAAGCCCAAAGGACCAGAAACTATGGCTGGGCCAGCCAAAGAAGACCCAACAGAACCCTGCAAGAAAAACTTCTTGTCTAAACAGAACCTGAAGCAACAGGTGAACTGGAGGGAAGAGATAAAGAAACCACCATTATCCCCAGTCCAGCCAGAAGGCATCTACTGTGTTTAGTAGATGGAACTCACATAGTGCTGGTTCCACACCAACGCGAAGTAGTCCACCTCAGGGTAGCTGTATGTCTCAAAGCCAAGATAACATGTCATCTAGGGCCCACTCCATGGTGATGGGGCAAAGTTGAGAGACTGTCTGTCAAAACATTCGAAGTGCCTTAAATGTGAACAATACGGAGCGAAACCCAGATAATCCAGAAGACAAGCTACTCGTAGAGTCCAGCCCCACAAGAGAGAGACCATAGGGACCCCCCACCACTGTGATTCAGACAATGAACCAGTGAAAGTGGAAAGTGACTTCCAGCCCACAAGGGGAGATGAGGGGGCACTGGGATCAAATTTCCTCAGGGAGCAGTTGGACTGCAGCTGGACCACAGAGCCCACTGGGAGACAAAAGCCACCGTAGAGCATGCCAGATGGCTGCAAACTTGTGCTCCATGCTGTGTGCCTAACTCAACAGACCCATCCAATGATCCCGAGTGGCTGATGAGTGCTGGCCACAAATCCCCAGCCCAAAGTCAAAACATCCAAAAAAGATCGAGTGCTGGGGAAGGGGGGAGCCACAGGATAAAACCTTGAAGAAGAAATTTGTGAACCAGAAGCTTGACAGTACTGGTAGTGGCGAAAGGAACAGAACCAAAGAAAATGGTACAGTGTCTGGAGCCAAACCTTGCCCAGAGGATACACCATGCAGGAAAGTTCATTCTTGCACAGCTGCTTGAGCAAATGATGGGCAACCCACAGATTCACCACCACCAACCAGACATGCATCTAAACACATCAGGGATGCAGGTGGAAGGAAGATGAAAGTCAGCTGAGAATCCTAGACCAGGTCCAACCAGGTCCAAACCCTGTCATCGAACCAAATGAAACTTTCACTAATTCACCAGAAACCTGAACATGGCGAGCTGGGAAAGAACCTGATCTTTGGCTTGCAGACATTGGGACTGGCCAAATCCCAAACCAGTCATCGAGATACGTTAAGACATGAACCCCTAATGCACAAAGGTGACAAAACACTACACCCACACCTAGTGAATGTGGGGGAGCCAGATCCGAGCCAAAGTTAGAATCCAGAAGCAGTAAGCTTGACACCTCCACCACAAATCCTGAAGAAATATAAGAAAATTCACTTTTGCAAACAGAGTGGTAGACGGTTGGAACAAATTAGGTGAGAAGGTGGTGGAGGCCAAAACCGTCAATAGTTTCAAAGCGTTATATGACAAAGAGTGCTGGGAAGACGGGACACCACGAGCGTAGCTCTCATCCTCTAAGTAACTACACTTAGGTAATTACAAAATCCAACCAGTCCTTGAACTGGGGATGATTAGTAACATGTCAATCGACGTCGCATAAATCCAGGAATCTGCCAGCAACCCCAAGCAGACCTGAACTAAGGTGGTCACGTGGAAAGCTGGACAAGGAATGAAGTGATTCAAACCCAAAAAGTCGAGAATGTACCACAAGTCTGGCAAATGATACTTGGGGATCGGAAACAACCGGAACACCCACTGCAGACCAGGGGTAAACTTGACCACTCCAGCATCCAACCACTATGATGACCGAGAGGAGCTGCACAGTAAACAGCTCGGCTCTGAACCCCAACACCCAAAGAGAGGTTGAGGACCCAACCTGTTCTCTTACAAAGAACGTCACATTTCACTCATATGCTATACATAAAGCCAAAAATTGTCACACTACAAAATGGAAGAGGCTCGCAAAAGTGACATACTGTCCCATTTTTTTGTTTTGGGTGCTCTGGTAGGTTAGGAGAGACCACTTTAAATTGACCATTTTCTTGACGTTGGGAACCTTAGGATGGGCTGGAGGACCACCTTCCCTATAGGCCCAAGAACACTACCTGGAAAGCCACACATGGAGTCAAGAGTATGTAAGACAAGCTAGACATCTTTACATAGTGCCAACAAAAAGACTGCATGAAGAACCCAGATATGACACAACCCTACATGATGTGCAAGAATGACACCAACCAAGAGCAGCACAATGGCCTGGGAATTTGACTCGTCTAGAAGCCTATTCCAACCAACAAAAGGTGTTGACCTATCCCAAAACCTCCTCCAGCAGCAGGAGCAGGATCCCACTGCAAAAACAGGCAACCGAGCTGCTCAAAAGCCACTACTGCAGCCAAAAGAACTAGGTCTAGCATCTTCTGTAAACAGCAGATGCAAAAATGGGGAGGAAACAAAAAAGGACAAGGACCAGGCCAAATCTTAAGACATGAACCAGTGAGAAAGTGATTCCACAAGGAACTTAAGAGGTGTACATCTTGGTGCACTCATTAGGGAAAATCTTCGCATTTGAGTGCCAGAGCCCACATACACCTTAATGCACTACCCCTAAAATATTTGTCTGGACTTTAGTCTGGAATGTTGGATGCTGCTGGGAAGCCTACATTGCCAGCAGCATAATGGTATCACAATGGCTGTTGTATATCCAGTGTATGGTTAATTATGACGAGTGAAGCATGCATGACATAGCAGCTAGGAGTTGCAGAGTCGGCTATTTTGAGCACTGTAGAAAGTGACTTCTAGCCCACAAGGAGAGATAAGAGGGGCACCGGGATCAAATTTCCTAGACAGCTGACATGTCTAGGCTTACATGATTGGAGGAGACTCCAGTGCCCGTTTCTCATTGATTCATTCATTCATTGACAATTTGGCTTCCAAGATACTCTGCTGAGGTCCTAAAGAAGCCCGCCAAATCATTCCAACACTGAAGTTTGTTCTAGTCAGACACTAGTTGATATTGCCGTCGGCCAACAGTTGTTATGACGTACTTCATAACATTTTCCAGTGTCAAGTGACTGTGACTTAAATCGATTTAAACTCTTCACGTGAGTACAGTTTACTAATAAAATAATTGTTAAAGTAATGTAATGTGTACATAAGTTGGTGTTCCACACTCCAAACCAATAAAGATTCACACCCTGTTTGAAAACTTGAGCTCTAAGTAATTATACAAAAAAAAAAATGGCAAGCCGGGACAAATGTGTAGTACACCGAACTCAAATGCATACAATAAAATGTCTTTATCTTCTCTCAAATTTCCATCATACTGTAAGTATCCATTGCTTATAACTTTGTACATAACATAATGAACTTCTCAGTGTTAATAACATTAAAATTTAACAACAATTTTCTTAAACTTAAATTTTTTGTTTAGTGGAAACTATACACTAGAAATTTCTTAAAACAATTAATATCGTGCCAAATATCCAGTCATCTGAGGTTGCTTCTTACGCACAAAGCATAAGGATGTTATTAATGGCATTCATTACTTACAGGTTTGAGCCATTTGTCTCTGACGTAAAGGACCGAGGGCAACATGGTCTCATATAGGAGCATGTACCCCATCCACTCACTCACAACAATGTCCACCTTCTCCGGCAATACAACTTCCTCGGCCTTGCCCTGTAATACTATACATCAAATAAAGTCTTTAAATATCATTTGAATTAGCCCAATACTATCTTTCTAAGCTAAAAACAAATAGCGTGTCATTAATTGCAAAGCAATACATAATACTTCAATGTTACTACTGTACTGTATTGGGATCTCAGACCTATACTTTTCGATTACATTTGAACATGCCTATATACAAGATCTACAATATTTCAAGTCCAAAATATACTTGACACCAAAGACACAATGCAAGAAAGTTAGCCGATATTTGATATGTAGCCATATGTATACTGAAACTTTCACTAATTACATATGGCTTGTAGGTGACCAAAGAAAGTATCCACAATGACAGCATATTCAATGCTAAATATTCTTACATGAACAAATGCCACTCTTCACTCAACCCCCCCCCCCCCTAACTTGTGTCTTCTTTTTCTCATTTGCTTTAACCCTTAAACAGCGAGGGGTCCAAATGGCTTCAACACCCACAGGTGCAAAAAAAAAATTCCAAAAAAATTCTTTCGTCTTATAAGTGTTCATTTGTGTTCCCTGATCATGGAAAGAATAACAAAAAAATCGTAAGTGGCATATTTTAGCCGCAATATGGTAGGGAAGTCTGGCAAAAAATCATCGTTGAATGTAATGAAACGCCATTCTCTGGGTGAGCCCCGGAGGTTCCTTGGAGCTTATCGGGCTAATATATGTTATATTAGACCGGGACATTAGCTAAGGAGTTCAGACCTACCAGGGACCAGCGCCAGAACCTGACCCCTTCAGAGAGGTTTCAGGGAGCAATGGCCCTGGAAAACCCCCTTATGGTTTGGGTTTTCCTTATCTGCCATCGGCCAGGGTTAGGCACCCAGAAAGGTAGGCATAACAAAACAAACCCCACATGGTAAAAAACTAAAACATAAAACTGAACAGAGAGGTAGAAACTCCCTACAATCCCAAGGAAACAAGCAAACAAGCAAACATCACACTTTACTGTCGCGCCGATCGTCCGCGCAGGTCTCCCCGCTCTGAAAGGGGGAGGGGGGGGAGCCCCGGACCTCACTACACCGGCTTCCTAGCATCAGTTCGGAAGTTAAGCTTCAACCAACACGAAAAAAAACGCCGACCGGTGGGAGGGAGGGTTGCCAAAGAGCCTACGGGGCTCACCCAGAAAATGGCGTTTCATTACATTCAATGTTGGTTTTCTGTGGGGAGCCCCTACGGCTCCCTGGAGCTTCATACCCAAAGAGAAGGAAAAGAAAGGGCTGACCCGAGAGGCGGCCGCCACAAACTCCGCAATGCGAAGCCGAGACAAAAGGCTGCAACCTGCGACCCAAGGCAACAAGAATGCACAGGAGCAGACACGCTCATAAAGAATGGGCGGCCAGGAACCTGTGCGACTCTCAAATCCTCGCGCCCGAAATGAGCCCTAGACATCACCAACACAGCAGCGAAGCTGCAAACGTCCGAAAAGTACAGGCACAAGGATAGACCGCAGGTTGGAAGACTTAAAAACTCTGCGGACGAACTGGGAGACCCAAGCCCTGAAACAGGGAACGAGAGGAACCGGATCAACCCAAAGCGCATCCCCAGACACGGTACGCAGGTAACGGCAAAGAGACACTACCGGACAACACAGGATGCACCCCCGGCCGAACCAATCAAGCATCAATAATCCAAAGGACCCCTCCGGAAACCAGCCATCTCGGCCGTCGCCATAAGGACTGAGAAAGGCTGCAAACATACACACTTATCACCAGTACCAAAGAGCAAAAACCTCTGCACCAGAAGAGCCGGAAGCTCCCTGACCCGACCTGCAGAGACCCATGCCAACAAAATATGGTCTATGAAAACCAAACTTGAACCAAAGGGGCTACCACAAACTGAGAAGAAGAGGGTACCCTGATCAAGGACCAGGACAGCTCAGGTGACGAATGAGTCGGCCGGATGCAGATGTGACGCCACCCCAAACGCAAGCCGGAGCGGCTCCGCCAGCGCCGCACAAAACGAGGCGACAGTAAGAAACATCCAATAACTGTAGTTCTGAGAACCCAAGAAAGGACAAAACAACCCAATGCGAAAGAAAAGACAACCTACGAAGAGCATGAAAACGGTGCATAGAAACACCAGGAACATCATACTATCGCCAAGACGAAGCTCGCAGGTGGGACACCATCAATGAAGCCACCTGATCACCATAAAGATGGTGATACCCGCGTCAAAATACCAGCCGCGAAGAGCTGAGGAGAAGGCTGAACCAGTAACGTACAGGACCAGTCGACCTGCCAAAAGAGGCGGAGCCGCGGGAAAACGCCCCGGGTTCGGACACCTATCAAGCAGCGTCTGAAAATAAAGCTGGGCCGGCCACCAAAGGACCATGAGGACTATTCTCCTTGGGAATGGGCTCAAACCGAGCCAGAACCCGAAGCAACAGCTGAACTGGGAGAAGAGGAACAGGTACCCCCACCTCGACCAGTCCTGCCAAAAGGCATCCACTGTGAATGCCTCGCAGGCGGATAAAGGCGCCACATAGAATGGGTGACGCCTGGACCACGCCGACGCGAAGATGTCCATGGCCAGGAGTCCATACGTCCGGCAGAGCCAACGAAACGAGTCGGCGACGACTGGCCAATCCGCGAACAGAGGAATGAACTGAGACAGGCTGTCCGCCAGGACAAAGGACACACCTCGGACATCAACCTCACGGTTAGCCAAACCCTGAGAATCCAGCAAACGAGCCACTCGAAGGGACCAACCCAAAGGTTAAACACCTAAGAGAAACCCTGTGGTTCCGGCAAAGAACCGCCAGAGAACAGTCCGAATGGAGCTGGATGGTAGAGCACTGAGTGACCCGAACCCTCCGAAGTGCAAACCAGACAGCCACGAACTCCCGAACTGTGCTGTGAGCTTGACGGACGGACAGACCACACCATCCCCAGCTGACCTGGTGAGCACTGGTCACAAAGCCCGAGCCAAAAGATGACCCGTCCGTGAACACATTGAGGGAAGGCTCGGGGAGCTGCCAAGGCACGGAACCCCGAAAACCCCAAAGAGGAAGCTGGTGACACAGCACCAACACAAGATCCCCGGAGGACGAACCCAACGACTACAAGAGAGGTGGAAAGGGAGTCTCCGAAGGCTCCGAGTCACCAGACGCCGAAGCCAAACCCGACCCTGCGGGCAGACCAGCACGTCGAAGTTCAGACTCCCGCACAACCGCTCGAGCATCCGCCGAGCAACCCGGGACCCCCTCATGAACAGCCGAAGGCTGAACCACAGCCGCAGCAACATTCCTGGAGGGAAAGACAAGGAGCGGCCCAAGAATCCTAAACAAGACCCAGCCAGGTCCAAACCCGGGACGGAAACAGATGGAACGGCCTCCAGATCACCAGGAAACCGAACCCGGCGATCTGGAAAGAACCACACCCCTGGCGAGCATACAAGCGGACCGACTGGGAACCCACACCAGCCAGTCGTCGAGGTAAGCCAGACACCGAATCCCAAGCAGACCCAGACAGGGCACCAAGATCCGGTAAAGATGCGTAAATACACCAAGTGCCAATTACAAACTAGAGAAAGCAACAAAAATGGCAAGCCTGAAGCCCTACCACCAACTGTGCCAGTCCCAGAAAACTGGAGAGGAACGTGCCAAGAAGTGACCTGGAGGTCCAGGGGGCCACCATCCAGACATCCGGCCCCAACAGAAGCCGGACCGGAGACAACAGTCCTCCGATGAGGGCATAGAATCCAGGGCACAGACTGAACAAGTTCAGAAGAACCGCAGATCCGCCAGGCCCGTGTCTGCATAGAGCAGACGGAAACCCCAGCAGGATGGGGCGGATCAACCACGTCCAACGCACCCACTAAGTTGACATGATGAAGCACAACGGAAGAAGCCCACCCTGCCAGCCCCGAACCCCACCCCCCCAAAGGGGTAGAAGCCGTCCACCGCCACCAGAGGCTGGAAGACAACCAAAAATGCCCACTAACTGTGGGACCAAGCGAGAGTCAACAGAGCAAGCTGCTCCCTCAGCGCCCCGTCAACAGCGAAGGGAACAGAGCCCTTTCCGAAAGAAAAATTATATAAATATAAATACACACACACAAGGTGTATTACACACCTTGTGTGTAATTACTTATTACAAGAATAAGGAGAGGGGGAACAAGTTCCTGAAGATTGCATACACCAACATAGATGGAGTGAGATCGAAGATACTGGAGTTAAGTGATGTAATACAGCTGCAGACACCAGACATTGTTGCACTCACGGAGACAAAACTTGAAGATGTAATTTTAAATGAGGTCATATTCCCAAGGGGCTACTCAATTTGGAGACGGGACAGAAAAATTAGGAAAGGCGGTGGCGTTGCTGTGCTGGTAAAAGAACACCTAAAGGTGAAGGAAATAATGACTGCCAATCCACAAGAAGTTGACATAATAGCACTAGAGATCTGCTATGAGGATGATAAACTAATGATGATAAATGCATATAGTCCACCGCCAAGCAGCACATGGTCAAAGGAGGAGCTAGATAGTAAACGTGAAGGTCTTATAACAATAATGAGAGAGATTATAGCGAGAGCGGATAACGATAGATCACGACTGTTGATAGTCGGTGACTTCAACTTGAAATCCATAGACTGGGAAGCATATGAAGCTAAAACAGAAGATTTTTGGACCTGTAAATTTGTAGACCTCATCCTGGAAACATTCTTGTATCAACATGTTAAACAAGCTACGAGGATGAGGGAAGGGGACGTTCCCTCCATGCTAGATTTGATATTTACCAGGAAGGAGGAAGAGATATTCGACATTCAGTACCTTCCTCCCTTGGGTAAAAGTGACCATGTCTTTTTGGGAATAAAGTATGCAATGCGTTATAAGCTGGAAGAAAATAAGGAGGTTGAAGCAGTTGAAAAACCAGACTTCAGGAGAGGACATTATGGTGACCTTAGAAATTTTTTTAGTGAGTATAATTGGACAGACTTGATGCTAGGCAAGGAAGTGAATGAGATGTATGGCAAGTTTTGTGAAATATATGATAAAGGCACAAAAAAATTTATACCAAAACAGAGATGCAGAACTAGGAAACAGGATTGGTTCAATAGAAATTGCGAGAGGGCTAGAGACCGAAAGACACAAAAATGGAATCAATACAGGAAGAGGCCGAACCCCCAATCATACCAGCGATACAAAGATGCGAGAAACAACTACACGGCAGTGAGGAGAGAGGCAGAAAGAAATTTTGAAAAAGGGATTGCGGACAAATGTAAAACAGAACCAGGTCTATTCTATAAATTCATAAACAACAAATTGCAGGTAAAGGATAATATTCAGAGGTTGAAAATGGGAAATAGATTCACGGAAGATGAAAAGGAAATGTGTGAAACACTAAACGAAAAGTTCCAAAGTGTGTTTGTACAAAATGAAATCTTTAGGGAACCAGATACAATAAGAATTCCAGAGAACAACATAGAACACATAGAGGTGTCTAGAGACGAAGTGGAAAAAATGCTCAAGGAGCTCGGTAAGAACAAAGCAGCTGGCCCAGATGGCGTTTCACCATGGGTTCTGAGAGAATGTGCATCTGAGCTCAGCATTCCACTTCACCTGATCTTTCAGGCATCCCTGTGTACAGGAATCGTAGCAGACGGGTGGAAACAGGCTAACATAGTTCCAATCTACAAAAGTGGCAGCAGGGAAGACCCCCTCAATTATAGACCTGTATCATTGACAAGTGTAATAGTGAAAGTATTGGAAAAACTAATCAAAACTAAATGGGTAGAACACCTAGAGAGAAATGATATAATATCAGACAGACAGTATGGTTTTCGATCTGGAAGATCCTGTGTATCGAATTTACTCAGTTTCTATGATCGAGCCACAGAGATATTACAGGAAAGAGATGGTTGGGTTGACTGCATCTATCTGGACCTAAAAAAGGCTTTTGACAGAGTTCCACATAAGAGGTTGTTCTGGAAACTGGAAAACATTGGAGGGGTGACAGGTAAGCTTCTATCATGGATGAAAAATTTTCTGACTGATAGAAAAATGAGGGCAGTAATCAGAGGCAATGTATCGGAATGGAGAAATGTCACAAGTGGAGTAACACAGGGTTCAGTTCTTGCACCAGTGATGTTTATTGTGTACATAAATGATCTACCAGTTGGTATACAGAATTATATGAACATGTTTGCTGATGATGCTAAGGTAATAGGAAGGATAAGAAATTTAGATGACTGTCATGCCCTTCAAGAAGACCTGGACAAAATAAGTATATGGAGCACCACTTGGCAAATGGAATTTAATGTTAATAAATGTCATGTTATGGAATGTGGAATAGGAGAACATAGACCCCACACAACCTATATATTATGTGAGAAATCTTTAAAGAATTCTGATAAAGAAAGAGATCTAGGAGTGGTTCTAGATAGAAAACTATCACCTGAGGACCACATAAAGAATATTGTGCAAGGAGCCTATGCTATGCTTTCTAACTTCAGAATTGCATTTAAATACATGGATGGCGATATACTAAAGAAATTGTTCATGACTTTTGTTAGGCCAAAGCTAGAATATGCAGCTGTTGTGTGGTGCCCATATCTTAAGAAGCACATCAACAAACTGGAAAAGGTGCAAAGACATGCTACTAAGTGGCTCCCAGAACTGAAGGGCAAGAGCTACGAGGAGAGGTTAGAAGCATTAAATATGCCAAAACTAGAAGACAGAAGAAAAAGAGGTGATATGATCACTACATACAAAATAGTAACAGGAATTGATAAAATCGACAGGGAAGACTTCCTGAGACCTGGAATTTCAAGAACAAGAGGTCATAGATTTAAACTAGCTAAACACAGATGCCGAAGAAATATAAGAAAATTCACCTTCGCAAATAGAGTGGTAGACGGTTGGAACAAGTTAAGTGAGAAGGTGGTGGAGGCCAAGACCGTCAGTAGTTTCAAAGCGTTATATGACAAAGAGTGCTGGGAAGACGGGACACCACGAGCGTAGCTCTCATCCTGTAACTACACTTAGGTAATTACACTTAGGTAATTACACACATGTGGGTATGCACATACACACATGTGCACACACACACACATACAGTGTACACATGTACATGTACATGTGTACACACACAAGACACGTGAAAAAAAAATACAAGCCACTGACCAGTGGGCAGAGAGCACCACACCGGCCAGGCAAAGAAGGCACAAAACTGCATCTGAAAACTGAAGGCCTACCTCGACAACAAAACCCAAAGCCCTGGCAATACCACAACATGTGCCAAGACCTAAAAAGATCAGCCTGCAAGCCAGGAAGACTGTAACACCCAGGACCTCCCCCCCCTTAGAGTTCACACCCAGGGAAGCCTTCTCCAAGAGGTCAGCCCAGATGACCTCCGGTTTATCTTGTATATTGATTAAAAATTCCTGGGTTAGTCTTAGTCAGCATAGTTTCAAGTATGTAATATTTCATGCAAGGAAATTAGACTCCAGATTCTTATGTGTAAACATCCCTGGATCTCCCCCTTTTGGCCAGGTCAGAGGTCAGTCACACACGTAATTAATAACTCCTCTCTTGAAGAGTGTATGGTGAATGTCAAACAAGCTTTCTGAAATATTTCTTGAGTGTTTGTACACTTTTGGTGGGTAGCAACAGCAGATCTCCCCCTCCCCCCTGTAGGGGTTGTATATAGAGGGCCTGTAGGAACATAGGAGGGCAGAGGGCGGTACACCGGGATCGAGAACGGGGCTGTGAAGAACATCTCAGCCAGGGAGAGACAGATAGCTTAAGGTAATGTGTGTGATCTCTGAGTTCTTGTTCCATGTCCAAATTTCTTAACTTTTTGCCAGTGTCAGAGTAGCATTTATAAGTGGTGATTTACATAATTTTGGTCTCAATAAACTCATTAAATTTCCCGTCTGTGTCAATTGTTGAATCCTCTTAGCCTTTTGGATATAGTGGCTGACAACCGTTTTCATAATTAATAACAGTCATAGAAAGTACTCTCCTAGTCAAGCAATGTTTCTTGCCTCGTTGCTTGATATAGTTTCAATGGTCAAAGGCAGATGGTGGCAGCGTATTTAATCCTTGTGTTAGCATTTCCTTATTGGCAGTGTACCTTTGGTTCCGGTGTAACCATCATATGTCAGCTCATAACAGTGTTATCAAGTGCAACCGATGAGGAAGTGTTACTCAGGATAAGTAGTGTTCCATTATAGTGGTGTTCCATTTTAGTAGTGGTACATTTTAGGGTGGTGTTACAATAGAGCGGTGTTACAATGGTGGCAGCTGTAACACCCAGGACCTCCCCCCCCTTAGAGTTCACACCCAGGGAAGCCTTCTCCAAGAGGTCAGCCCAGATGACCTCCGGTTTATCTTGTATATTGATTAAAAATTCCTGGGTTAGTCTTAGTCAGCATAGTTTCAAGTATGTAATATTTCATGCAAGGAACTATGCTGACTAAGACTAACCCAGGAATTTTTAATCAATATACAAGATAAACCGGAGGTCATCTGGGCTGACCTCTTGGAGAAGGCTTCCCTGGGTGTGAACTCTAAGGGGGGGGAGGTCCTGGGTGTTACAAGACCCCGGAACCCCAAAAGGCAGAACCGGGTCACACACAAGGAAACAAAGCCCCCCGAACCCACAAAGGGGGCCCAAGAGGAAGAAACCTTCGGAACGAAACCAAGCAACCCAAAGGAACCCGGAATCAAACTTGGGGAAGCCCAAACCACCACATTTGCCGGCGGAGATACACCACAGAAAGGCAAAGCACAGTCCCCGGACAGAACCCCCAGGGAAACAGCCAAAACAGACCGAAAACCGAGGGACAAGGTGTGGGAGCAAGCATAAACAGACAGGGACACTGAGCCCAAATCCTAGGGCTCAGACCCAAAATAGACAAAATGGAAAACCCGGTGTAAAAATCAACACCCAAACGTTTCCAGAGGAACAGATGATGGGCAGAAAACACCAGAAAAGCTTAGAAACGACAACAGGAGAATAAAACCCCTGAAAGAGGTGAAAAAACACGCCCAAGACACTCGCTCGCACACCCAGGCACATGTAAACAAATCGCAACGCTGCCCTGGTGGCCACGCCGGGAAACCGGCAGAAGAAAATGGCCACCAGAACGGGGGGGGGGGAGCCGTGACCGACGCAAAAAATACGAAAACATGCCAGCAAAAGTGGGAAGCAAGCAGACTGGATGGGCGAAAAACTCTGCCTAGAAGCAGAAAACCCAGGCAGGGGCAAACAGCCCCAGAACTGCTAGCAGGCATCCCCCACAGCCAAGGTTACAATAGCTGCAGGGCTCCCAAGTACTAGGTCACAAGAACCAAGGGGAAGGGGGGTTCTGTCGGCTTACCGAGGACCAGCACCAGAACCTGGTCCTGTGATAATTAAGGTTATATGGCCTCTGGCTATTTTCAGAATCACATTTTAGGGACCTATAATGAGAAATTTAAATGTCATTCAACAAAATTCTTTAAAACTTACCACTTCTAAAATAAAAACCAGACATACAATTTGTTCCAAAATGGGCCCATTGACTTCCACATTAGTGGAAATTAACTTATTTAATGACAATATTTTTATTTCACCGCACCCCACCCACACATTTCCTTAAGTTAGATTTTTTGGAGAAAAATACAAGTTTAGTAGAGACAACCCATAATTTAGAGGAATTCATTAATGGATAGGGCACTGTACTTCTACTGCCAAAACATACTTTCTGGAGGAACCTCAGCGGCTCCCAGAAGGTATCTCGCCGAGATGGGTTCCTCCTACCGAGTCATATCACCGTTTGGAGTCCTGTATGGCCTACCAGAGACTACAGCCGGGACCACCTGGTTCTGGAGCCCAAAACCAGGGGAGGAGGACGAGACACTGGGCAAACCACACCAACAGGGAAAGGAAGAGGAGAGTCAAACATAGAACAGGTGGAATTGAGCAACTCCAATCTGGATCCTAAACACAATAGGAGTCAATTCTGGGGCATCCATTCGAGCACCAAGCCCTGAGCCACAATGCAGGAAAAACGAGCCCACAAAGCAGCAGCTGCCTAATAAGCCTCCTGTTTTGAGGCAGGCTCAGATAATAGACTTAACAAGTGCAAGTGCCCCAGGACTCAGGGTTGAAGGGGTCAACAACCCAGGAAGCAGCATGGAGTAGACTGAAAAAATGAACACTGGCATGTAGTAAAGCCAATGAGCACCCTCAACTCACAAGTAGCAAGCGAGGGCTAGACACATCGACACATTGTGAACAGTGCCACAGACCCGCAGGGGAGTTATGAGAGCCTGAAGGAGTATAAAGCATGCCACCCAGGCCCCAGGAAAGAGGGGGGCCGACCCCTCCCACCAAAAGAACCGACACCAAACAGCCTGCAGAATGGACAGAGCTACAAAAAGGCATCAGTAGTATGCCATATGAATGAATCATGCACTACCCCAGGGTGATACACTCTACCCTGAGGCCTGGCTTTTCTGGCAAACTCCCGAACACACTAGAGAAGTTACTCTTAGTGCAGGGACAATGCTAAACAAGCACATAGGCAAATGAGTTTCTGGAGAGGGGTGCCCTAGTCACTGATGCTTGGTTTATACAGCCAAGGATGCATCAATTGTTGTGCCCCATTCGTCACTACCTATGCGCCACCTGCTCTGCTTCACTGGAGCTTACCACGAGAAGGTTTCAGGAGTTCTTCTACTTCCCAAGCCTGGCCTCAGACCCAGGCTCGACTCTTGCTTGGTGACCTGGTTTCCTTCGGTCACTGTTCCAAGGCACAGTTGTACCAAGTTGTTCACAGTGTCATTATATCAGCTTGATATCTACTTGATGAGATTCTGGGAGTTCTTCTACTTCCCAAGCCCGGCCCGAGGCCAGGCTTGACTTGTGAGAGCTTGGGTCCAACAAGCTGTTGCTTGGAGTGCCCGCAGGCCCACATATCTAGCCAGCATGCACGTCTACACTCGGGCTTCAGCCACCATGTTCACTGGTTTGTTGTTCTCCTACTCTCCTAGTTTCAGGAAGCCAGCAGAGGTTCCTCAGTGTTGAATGCAATGAATGCTCTTTCTGGTAGAGCCTCTGTGGATTCCCGATTCCCTCCCAACCTCCTAGGTGCATTGGTTTGTAGTCTATCTGCTTTGGACTGACTAATGGCTAGGCCAACACCTGTTGTAATTACCTAAGTGTAGTTACAGGATGAGAGCTAGGCTCGTGGTGTCCCGTCACAACTGATGTTGTGGCATCCTAGCCACGTTTGCATTGTTTTCCGTATTTTGGGGGCACTTTCTTGGCGTGGGCGAGTGTAACAATACCCAGCTCCCGGTGCCTCTGTAGGAGGCGGTCAGGCTCTGGCTCCCGGTAGGCCAAACAGGTCTCCTACAACTGCTGTGATCCAATAGTGGGGAAGCCATCTCGGTGAAACAGCATCAGGGAGCCCCCGAAGTCCAACCAGAAAGAGGCATTTCATTACATTTATTGCTGTTTTTTCTCAAATGTTCTTAATGTACTATATACAGTTTACAATTTATGTATAAACACTACCTACCACTACAACTCGTACAACTACTGCCATCACCACTTCTTCCTCCTTTACTGCCACCATCACCTTCTTCCTCCTCCTCTACTGCTACCACCATCACCACTTTCCTTCTCTACTGCCACCACCACCTTCCTTCTCCTCAACTACCACAATTATCTTCCTTCTCCACTACTGCTGACACCACCGCCACCTTCCTCCTCTACTGCCACCACCACCATCACCACTTTCCTCCTCCAATGTTTTCCATCACTACTACATCTACATTTAAACATTCTGACCATCGCTGGTAATTCCTCAAGCACGGATAAACACAAAAATATCCAGTGTTGACTCCTCTACACGCACTCAGTGCACATCTTATATACTGTACTTTGTGCTTTTATATTGCGATATGTAAAGGTTTAATCCAACTTAGTTTTTCAAATTTTCCAAATTATGTAATTTAAAATTTTTGACTGTACTTATGCAATAAGCCTGAACTAAGGAAACTATTCAGATTTTTTATAATACATGGGTCCACCTCCCCCACCCCCATCACCCCTCCCTGGGCAAAGGGTGATGCAAAAATAAATCAACGTTGAAAACACAAAACACTACCTCGAGCACAATTTGCCTGATTGCGTGGTACCCTGTTCCATTAGGATACGAGACATTAATGGGAAATCTACCTAGCCACGATGTGACTAAAAGTACAAGCCTAAACTGGCTATATCTTCTTATCTTGAGGTTATCTTGAGATGATTTCGGGGCTTTAGTGTCCCCGCGACCCGGTCCTCGACCAGGCCTCCACCCCCAGGAAGCAGCTCGTGACAGCTGACTAACACCCAGGTACCTATTTTACTGCTAGGTAACAGGGGCATAGGGTGAAAGAAACTGCCCATTGTTTCTTGCCGGCGCCCGGGATCGACCCCGGGACCACAGGATCACAAGTCAAGTGTACTGTCCACTCGGCCGACCGGCTCCCTATAAGCTCCCTATGGATAAGTTTCAGATAAACTTCAAATGACATTTTAATCGTGTCGGGATAAATGGAGATAAAGGCATCAACGTGTATAGTAGAAGCCATCTTCTATACTACACATGTATCCACACAATATAAATGTTACCAAAGAAATAGGATAGATGATCACAGAAAGTGTTCTCTGACAAAAATGTATGGTACCTCATACATTTTGTTTGTTAATCATAATTAACAAAACAAGAGGACTAAAAACAAAATAATGTTAAATTTAGTAGAAAAAGTTTAGATATAATATTTCTTAAAATATAGATTAATTCAATAAAGTTTTATTAATAAATAACAAATTTATAAATGACTGGGGGGGGGGTGGTGGGGGAGGCAAAGATTGAATTTGAAATCTCTTTCTGAAATCTCATGTGGTTTTGTTAATCCTAATTAAACATAAAATTATATTTAAGAAAGTTTTTTAAATCAAATAAGCAAACAATATATTCAAATAAATCGAACCTGTAATGACATCTTCGAAACCATTGGCTTCTATAAGTTGCTTAGCATGGACTGCGATCTTCGATGCATCTATGGCATAAACCTTTTTGGCACCAGCCTGGGCACAGAACATGCTCAAGATGCCTGTGCCGCACCCGACATCTGCCACAACCTTGCCTCGTACATCTTCTTCCATGTTTTGAAATATTGCTTGCTGGTAGGCATTTGTGCGTACACTATCTTCAATCATTGTTCGGTGAAGTTCAATATCTGAATATGACCTGAAAGTTAATTGAAACTTTACTCTGTTATGCAACAGCAAATGACATTTAAATATACTGTACAAGAATTATTAGCCATTTTCTGGCGGAGCCCTTTGTGACTCCCTGAAGCTATCTTGCCAAGATGACTCCCCCCCCCTACAGTCATCTCAGCCGTGAGGGTCCTATATGGCCCTACAAGGGACCACAGCAAGAACCTGGCCCCTTTCACAGAGGCATAGGGACCAGGGGATTGTTACGATCACTGTCACCAGGGAAAACACCCAGAAAGCAAGCAAAACAACACAGACAACTGCAAGTTCGATAGAAAATGAAGCAGTGAAACAGCCAAACAACTCCGCAAGCAATTCTCTCAGATACGAGCTTGAATCCCCTAGTTACAACTGGCCACCAATAGGTGGCAGCACCCCCTGGAGTGCCCCACCTTCTGCGTCATCTTGCCTCAGTTCAACGCTGATGTCTACGGATACACACCACCCAGACTCACCAGTTGTAGAGAGTCTCAAGTCTTCTCAAGATAAGTGTAGGCCATCAGTCAGGTACAGTCCTGTGGGGCCCATTTGCTTCACGTGTGTGGTACAAGCCTCATTTGTTACATAGACTGGTCCATTCTTCGCTTCAAGTGGCATGCATTTAGGGTAGCCCTTCCCTAAGCACTCATTTAGCTTTGCCCCTGGATGGGCAGTGCCTTCCTTGGTGTGTTTGGGAGTTCACCCCTGACAAGCCAGGCTACTGTGTACAAAGCCTTATCCTGGGTAGTACAAGAGTCTGACTCCTCTGTAAGGCCCTGTGGTTTAGTACAATCAGGGTTCTTTGCTGTTGGGTATGCTAGGGTTTGCATACTTGTTCATATGGCACACCACAGATGCCTCTCATAGTTGTGTTTATTCTGAAGGCTGCGTGCAGTGTCAGTTGTTTCGACACATGTCTCTTGTGCATGGGTATCCTGGGTGGTTCCTTCAGATCTTGATAACTTCCTTGTGGGTCTTTGGTGTGGCTTGAAATACTTAAACCCACCAAACCCGCACTCGCTACTTCAAGTTTGAGGGTTGCCCATCGGGTTTGCAACAAACCGAAGGTCAGTTTTCGAGTCTCCTGCAACCTGTTGGCATGTTGCATCACTTGAGTTTGCTGTTCTACTATTTTAATTCAGCTTATGTCTTTTGGTTTCAGTTTATTTGCTTTTTTTTGGTGATGAGGCTCCACAGGCGGCAGCTGCTTCTGCTTCGTTTGCCTGTTTATTGTGTGCAGCTTGACGCTTGTATGGTTGTCCCGGAGTTGGACGGTTTCATTTTTGGGGATTTAGAGCTGAAGTGGCCAATGTTCTCTGCTGCTACACTTTTTTCTGCTCCTCCTATTGTTCACCTGGCTTCGTGCGAACCTTTCCTCATCCAACCTGACTCTGGGTTCCAAGGCATCTGAGGACTTTGAAGCCTGGGCTGCATTTTGCTATAGGCATATCTTGACCTTCTCTGAGGGTCGCCCCTTCCACTTCAAAACCAAAGACAGTCGAGTCATTGCTTTCTGTCGGAGATCTGGGGCACCATCTTTTTTTTTTTTTGGGGGGGGGGGGGGGGGGGGCTTCACTCGGATCTTTTAAGTGTTGGTGATGCCCTCTTGTTCAGACATTAGACATGAAGCTTTGCTCTGCCCTGGGATCTTTATTTCAGATTTTCAGAGCAGGGGCAAGCCCTTCAACCCTTCCTGAACTTTGTTTCTTTATGCAGAGGGTCATCCACTCACAAGGGGTTTCTTTCTCCTCCCTCTGTATTTGAGTTAAATTCCTCAGGTGCTCCCCCCCATGTGCACTTGTGTGTTCTGTTCGGGTTTGTGGATGCGTCTTATTGCCAGGGATTTACCTCGTCTCGCCTAACGATGCCTTCGACCGAGGTGGGTTTTTTTCTGTTCCTCCAGTGGGATCAGAACTGCCTCCTGCTTGATGGGGTTCTGGGAGTTCTTCTACTCCCCAAGCTCGGCCCGAGGCCAGGCTCGACTTGTGAGAGTCTAGTCCACCAGGCTGTTACTTGGAGCGGCCCGCAGGGCCACATACCCACCACAGCCCGGCTGATCCGGAACTTCTCTTAGAAAACCAACCCGTCCAGTTTTCTTTTGAAGATGTCCACGGGTGTTCCGGCAATATTTCTTATAGTCGCTGGGAGGACGTTGAACAACCGCGGACCTCTGATGTTTATACAGTGCTCTCTGATTGTGCCTATGGCACCTCTGCTCTTCACTGGTTCAATCTTGCATTTTCTTCCATATCGTTCACTCCAGTACGTTGTTATTTTACTGTGTAGATTTGGGACCTGACCCTCCAGTATTTTCCATGTGTATATTATTTGGTATCTCTCTCGTCTCCTTTCTAGAGAGTACATTTGGAGAGCTTTGAGATGATCCCAATAATTTAGGTGTTTTATCTCGTCTATGAGTGCCGTGTATGTTTTCTGTATTCCCTCTATTTTAGCAATCTCTCCTGCTCTGAAGGGGGAAGTGAGTACTGAGCAGTACTCGAGATGGGATAACACAAGTGACTTGAAGAGTACAACCATTGTGATGGGATCCCTGGATTTGAAAGTTCTCGTAATCCATCCGATCATTTTTCTGGCTGACGCGATATTTGCTTGGTTATGCTCCCTAAACGTTAGATCGTCGGACATCATTATTCCCAAATCCTTGACATGCTGTTTTTCTACTATGGGAAGATTCGATTGTGTTTTGTACCCTGTATTATGTTTCAGATCCTCATTTTTGCCGTACCTGAGTACCTGAAATTTATCACTGTTAAACATCATGTTATTTTCTGCTGTCCAATCGAAAACTTTGTTGACATCTGCTTGTAGTTTTTCAATGTCTTCAGCAGAGGTAATTTTCATGCTGATTTTTGTGTCATCTGCAAAGGACAACACGAAGCTGTGACGTGTATTTTTGTCTATATCAGATATGAGAATAAGGAACAGTAGCGGTGCAAGGACTGTACCTTGAGGTACAGAGCTTTTAACATTGCTTGGACTCGATTTTATCTGATTGATTGTTACTCTTTGTGTTCTGTTCGAAAGGAAATTGAGTATCCAGCATCCTACTTTTCCAGTTATTGCCATTGACCTCATTTTGTGAGCTATCACCCCATGGTCACATTTGTCGAACGCCTTTGCAAAGTCTGTGTATACAACATCTGCATTTTGTTTTTCTTCTAGGGGCTTCTGTGATTTTGTCATAGTGGTTGAATAACTGTGACAGACAGGATCTTCTCGCTCTAAATCCATGTTGTCCTGGATTGTGCAATTCATTGTTTTCCATAAAACTAGAAATTTGATTCCTAATCACTCTTTCAAACACCTTTATTATGTGTGATGTTAGTGCAACTGGCCTATAATTTTTTGCCAAGGCTTTACTCCCCCCCCTTGTGCAACGGAGCTATATCTGCAAATCTAAGTGCTGCTGGTATCTCCCCTGTATCCAGGCTGTGCTGTTGGTGAGTGCCGTACCTGGCACTCACCAACTGCAAGTCCACCGACAAACACTGGCATTTCCCTTCTTCGTGGCTTTACTGTGCCAACCAACCCGGTTCTATTTTCAATCAAGAACTTAGCTAGCAATGGACTTGTATAGTAATTATCTGTGTATAGGATGTGGCCCTTGTTCATCCATGGTGCCATCAGTGACTTCACCACACTACCCGAGAATCCATGTTCGTCGTTACCGGGAATGTCTACATCGCTAGCTGAATACAGAATCATGTGTAACACGTATCCTGTTTCACAGTCACACAGTACAAAAAATTTCAAGCCAAATCTGTTTCGTTTTGAGGGAAAATACTGTTTGAATGAAACACATCCTTTGAATAGTATAAGGGATTCGTCAATCACCAGCTTCTGTGCTGGTACGTAAAAATCTCTGAATTTTCCAATCACCTCATTCATATAGTGCCTCACTCGCCAAAGTCTATCCTCCTCAGTCCGGTCCTCATTAGTTGCAAAATGCACACACCTGAGGAGTATCTGAAATCTGTCTCTGGACATATATTTCCCGAAGAAAGGTGTTGGAATAGTCAGATCTTTGCTCCAGTAATCTGTGATAGCGTGTTTGACACAGTGTTTCATCAACATACATATTGCAAGAAACACATACATTTCCCCTATATTGGTGTCTTTCCAACGTTGCAAGCGTGAAAATTCTGATATATCTTTTCTAATGAGATGAGCCGCATGAAGGTTCGTTTGGTGTACAATATATTCAAGGGGCCTCGTAGCCTGGTGGATAGCGCGCAGGACTCGTAATTCTGTGGCGCGGGTTCGATTCCCGCACGAGGCAGAAACAAATGGGCAAAGTTTCTTTCACCCTGAATGCCCCTGTTACCTAGCAGTAAATAGGTACCTGGGAGTTAGTCAGCTGTCACGGGCTGCTTCCTGGGGGTGGAGGCCTGGTCGAGGACCGGGCCGCGGGGACACTAAAGCCCCGAAATCATCTCAAGATAACCTCAAGATTCCATGAGGGGGCTCATCATAGAATGCGGTAAAATAATCACATTCACTCATATCATCATTATCCGGGAAAAGATCTGTAATCCCAACGTTTTTATCATCAAAGGCAGGAATTCGGGGAATAAAACCAGCACCATCACTCCACACTAGTACACCTGGTGTCCTGCGAGACGCAGGGGGACGCAACAGGGGACGCAGCAGAGGCACTACGGCGAGGAAGCGATGCACCCCGTGGACCAGGAGCTGAAGCCCGTCTACGCACAGTACGGCCGCTACCTGCACGTGAGGTAGAGGCACGTGAACATGAGGCTCTTGGTGCCACATGTTGTTCCATGCGGTGGCGCTTGGCTGGGCGATACACTGCTGACGCGACAAAATCTCGCCCAGTAACACCACTGGTACTGGCACCAGGCTCGGTAACACTATGTTCTGATTCCACTTCACTAAAACCAGAAAAAGAGTCACCTTCCTCTGACTCGTCATCGAAAGTATCCTCAGACTCTAAATAATCACAGGAACTGTGTGGCTGAGGGAATATTGGGGTCGACGCTGGCCGAGGTGGCATGGGTGAGGGTATAGGCCTCGCCATAGGAGGCGGCTGTATCTCATATTCACTGTCCGTGCTATCAACATCGGTCAATTGGGTGTAGTCTTCATCAATATCAGTCATCAAAGTCACTTTCCTCACCATCGGAAAATAATTCACTGGTTATTTGCTCTTGGGTGAGTGATTGTGTGGGGCGTGCCCAAGAAGCGTTCGGCAATGCGCTCGACATGGTGGCTGCCGGGTAACTGAGGCCTCCCAAGCGATAGTAGCGTGAGCTGGATTTTTTTTCAAAATGGCGGCTGTTTACTATAGCCCCTAGGCAGTGTATGAGGACCCCCTCTACCCCGCGGGCCTTTCAAATCGTGCTCGGTACACCCGCGCATCATATGATGCGATGCGCAATTTACTGCAAGTCGGGCAAAGCATCATATGATGCGATGCGCAATTGAAGGGTTAAACTGCTGAGGGTTTGCCTCCGGTGACTTATATACAAGGACAACAACTACATTTAGGAACTCTATTTTGACTATCAGCACTTCCACCATATCATTTGAGGTGTTTAGCAGCTCAGTACAGATGAGTGTGTCTTTGATGTAGAGGCTGATCCCACCCTGAAGCCGGTGTTTCCTATCACATCTGAAGAGATTGTACTCTGAGATCCATATTTCACCATCAAGATAGTCCTTTGTGTGGGTTTCCGTTAGGGCTGCAAACACTGCATTTGCCTCATGGAGACCATCTATAAAGTGAACTTTGTTGGATTTGCGTGTTTTTATACCTGGATGTTGGCAAATATAAATGATGTTATCGTGTTAGTGGAAATGCTGGATGCTTTACTTGGTGTTAATATCTGAGGCTCTGGTAAGGAGGCCACTGTGTTTGCGTCCTCTCTAGCATTTGACCGAGTTGGTGGTAGAGTCTGGTCATTTTTAGCCATTCTTCTCCTCCTCCTCTTGCTAAAAAATTATCCCGGTCGATGGAGTAGTGGCTGTTTTCATAGTGGTAGTCTGTCGGTTTTATTCGCATGGTACCTCTTATATGAAAAGCTGGACATTCAGCATTGAAGCACTCTTTCCTGTCCAAAGAGTTCTTGCAAATTTCTGGGTGAAAGAATTCATAGCTTTTGGTACATTTACATACGTCCTACTACATTACATACGTCCTACTGCCATAAAAAAAAAAAAAAAATCTCTAGGTGAACAGAACCAGTCGCTATGTGTATATCAGACAGCAGCACAGTACCTCGCGCCCCAGCCAGCAATGAAACTACCTCCTACCCAAGGGCAAACAGGAGTAAGAATCACCCCAGCTGAACCCCAAAGGCAGGCAATCACCAAGCAGCGACAGAACCACATGGAGATAGCTGCTCCTGAACGGGTCAAGGAAGATAACCCTAAACTGCAAAGGCAGTACTTATGGGGCACCTAGGGAAGGTAGCCCTAGGTGCATGCAGCCCCAGTACTCTTGTGTTACTCCTGGCTCACACACCACCAAAACAGAGCAACAACACCGCTAAGCAGCACTGCGCAAAGAGTGTAGCCAGAGCGATCGACCGTTCACCAACATAACAGCCTGCGAACTGAGGACAGTTGCCGGCGTGGAGGTTTGGGACACTCCCTCCTGGAGAGGGGGGTCCCAGGGTTTGTTTCCTTATTTTTGATTGGGGAGTTCTGTTTCCTAGTTCAACTTTCGGTTTACAATTTTTGACCAGCAGTAGTTTGTTTTGGAATTCCTGCCTTTCTGGGGTTTTTGAACCCTGGTACATAGATGGCAGACAAAGACTGCTTCCAATTACACGGGGGTGTCTTTAGGTCAAACCCAACGATCGTGAGAAAGGCTGAAGGGACATCCCCAAAGGAACCGGAACAGCCGATGAAGCCAAACTCGACCAAGCGGGTAGACCATCATCGCGAAGTTCAGGCTCCCGCACAAACCCTCGAGCAACCACCGAGTGACCCGGGAGCCCCCCAGAAACAGGTGCAAGTGGGACCGCAGCCTGAGGAGAGACTCCGCAGGAAGAGACAAGGAAGCGGTCCAAGAGTCCCACACAAGACCCAGCCACGACCGAACCTGCGAGGATACCAGATGGAACGTCCTCCAGTTCACCAAGAACCCCAAAACTGGCGAGCTGGGATAAATCCCTGGCTAGCAGACACCTAGACCGGCTGGAAGCCCAAACCAGCCAGTCGTCGAGGTAGGCCAACACCCAAACAACAGAAGCAGACGGGCTACGACAACCCACGTAAGGCGTGTGAACACGCGAGGTGCCAGATTCAACACGAACTGGAGACAACGAAAGCGGTAACCTCGATACCCCACAACAAAACCGAGCCAGTCCCTAAACCCCGGATGAATCGGGACATGCAAATAAGCGTCCCAGAGGCCCAGGGACAACATCAAAGAACCCGGCTCCAACAGGAACCGAACTTGAGACAGCGTAGTCATCCGAAAGGAGGGGCAATGAACCCAGGGGTTCAGACGGGGCAAGTCCAGAATGAACCTCAGGTCCGCACAGCCCCGTTTCGGCACTAGAAACAGACGGGAAACCCATCTGAGGGACGACGTTGTTTCGACGATGCCCAAGTGAACCCACTTCAAAATGACTCAACGGAGCGCAGAAGAAGAGGCCTGCCTCGCCAGCCCCGAACCCCTCGAAGGAGGAGGGGCCCCCCAATGCCATTGCAGGCCGAAGGAAACGACCCGAAATGCCCACAAATCATGGGACCAGGCGTGAGCGAACAGCGCAAGACTCTCCCCCCCATCGCCCGGTCAATGGGGCGAATAGCTCAAGCCTCCTCCCATCGCCGCGTGGGAAGGACAGAAAGAATGTGAAGCCTCCAAAGCAAAAATAGGATAGTCCGCCAGCCAGGACAACTCTGGAACCTCATAACGAACCCAGATAGAGAACAAATTCCCAAACTTGAAAGACGACGGATCCATCACCGAGGTGTAATCCAGGGCACGCAGGAGGTAAGATGCCAGGGCAGCCGGCACCGTAGATGGTTGCATGTGGGAAGCCGAAAACCTCCGGAAAGACGGGACCAACGCACCCGAGGGAACACAGAACCAAACCCCGAGAGGGGCCGATGCCAAATCCAACTCGTACGCAGGGGAGGGAAAAGAGAACCCCACTCCTTGTAAAAATAAGCCCCTTTCCGAGAGAAAAACCCAGGCGGGGTCCAGCGGGGCCCAAGGTCCCCAAGTCAGCCACTCCCCAGTCCCAACATCCCCCCTCCTCGGGACCCAGGGCCGAGTCATCCCCCAGAGCACTGCCCGCCAAACACACACCGAAACTACGTCGTTGGTACAACGTTCGAACAAGTTTTAACACTTCCTAATCAGTTATAACAACCAATATAGCAAGTTGTAACTACGCTCTAATACTGTAACCCTGTGATTATCCGGGATTCAAACATCCGGAAAACGCCCTTATATGGCCAAAATCGTGATCGGATAAAGTTATCACAATATCCGGCCAAAATGGCCACAGGAACCAGATAAAAGCTGGTTTGGCCGGATGAATATTCGGCCATACCGTATTAATCCCGTCTGTGGCTCTAGACGCATGGTGGAGGAGGGGGGGTGGAGGAGGGGGGGTGGAGGAGGGGGGTGGGGTGGGTGGGTGGTGTTGGGAGGGTGGGAGGGGTGCGTCGGAAGGGACCACCTGGGTACAGGAATTACCATTAATTTTAGAACACTTAATCATAGCCAAAAACAAATGAAATACTAGTAATTATGTAATAACAAATAAATAAGTTTCCTAAAAGTAATGTGCACAGGCTGAAGTTTCCTTCAAAAATATTGTGAGTTTTTTCCTCCTGGCGGCCTACGTAACGTGCTATAGCTGCCCCACCCCAAGTGGACCCGTCCAACACTGGTCAACCCATGTGCGTCCGTCCCTCGTGTTATACACAGTGCTGCTCCATTAGTGAAATATTTTTTTTAAATAACTTTTTTATTTTCATAGTAACTTTGAACATTTTTGGCCAAGACTATGTCTGGTAGCACCATCAATCGTTCTGGAGGTGTTAAGAGGAAGAAGGTTGTCCTAGCAATTAAAGACAAGTTATGTGTTGTTCAACCAGTGAGGCGTCACAGGCAGCCAAATGCCTTCAACAAGTGAGGCGCCACAGACAAGCCAAGCGCCTTCAACAAGTGAGGCGCAAGCAAGCAAGCGCCTTCAACAAGCGAGGCGTCACAAGCAAGCCAAGCGCCTTCAACAAGTGAGGGCATGCAAGCGCTTCAACAAGTGAGGCGCATGAAGCGCCTTCAACAAGCGAGGCCTCACAGGCAACCCAAATGCCTTAAACAAGTGAGGCTTCAGCAGCTGGTAGTCAAAACTAACTTTGCTTAATGAACTGTACAGTAATTTTAAGTGTTAATTTTAGTGATGTGTTAGTATAGGTTACATAAATTGTTAAGAATTCTTAACTTCAAGATGTGTGGCATCAATCAAGAAGACGAACACCAACAAGGTAAGTTGAGGTTTCTAGTTGAATGTTTAATAATTATATGTGGCAAGGCAATTCAAATTATGTTGTTTGTAGTATAAAAGTAGTTGGAAATTGTCACTTTTGGACTCGTAGGTGAAAAAGTACCATTATCCGAAAAATGTGATAATCCGGCTGGGGGTCCTTCCCATATAGTCCAGATGATCGAGTGGAGACAGTACGTCATAAACACGTTAAGCTAAGATGTAACAACTTTATTACAAGTTGTAACAAGCAGAAAATAGAGACAGTTTTGGTTTGTGTTTCCAGAGTGGACCCTAAAGAAAAAGCCGGTGGAGCCGAGTAAGCCGAACCGAAGAGAGCCCACTGGTCAGACCCAGAGGCTTCGGCAGGGAGAGGGTGTCTGAATGCCTCCGTCGCCACACCGGAAGGGGCATCTCCCGAAACCCAAGACCATCTAAAGCCTGCCCCGACTCCGAAATCCTTAGACGTTTCAGAGCCGGAAACAAGGGAAGGGAAGGGGGGGAGGGGGGACCAGGACGCAATACAGTAGGGGAAAGGACGAGGGGGGTGCGGACTGAACCAAGGTCGAAGCGATCCCCACCCCCAAGTCTGAGTCCCTATAAGCAAAATGGGGCAGCCTCGGGGCATCCAGGTGAGCAACCAACCTAGCGCGTTGCAACAACCAAAAAGAAGCATGTAATGCCTGCGCCGCCTGTACCCGTAGAACATCATCTTGAGACTGGGTAAACTGAGTCACTAGCAAGCAACAGAACTCGCACGACTCCGGGTCGAAGGTGTCACCGACCCTACAGGCAGCGGGACGGTAGCAAAAACCGTGAGGGTCACCCTGAGTCAAGGGGACCGAGCAACCCTCGAACTAACACGAAGTGGGGGGGGGGGGGGAATCCAGGGACATATTCATCGGACCCACTCGCCCCCTAGGGGATTCCCAGGTTCCTGAGCGTTTAACAGAAACTCACGCCCAGGTAATCCCAGGCAGAGTACTGCTAACCGGTGCCCAAAACTAACAAACAACTGTCTAAAACTGTTCACCAGGGACGTGTACAATCACGGGGACCTAACAGGGGGATTACCAAAATAGAACGGTGCACAGGTCAGGCACAAAAAACGAGGAAGCAAGGCAGACCCCCCTACAAGGCAAAAAGAAAAAGAAAAACAAAACCCCACAAGAGGACAACGTACCCCAAGGAACAGAGCTGGCCGCTTTAAGTGGTGAAAACAAGCTGCGAAGTACCCTGCGTCCCATCAGTGCAAACTGCCTCTTACCCTAAGGTAAACCACGAAGACAAAACCCCTAAGCACCCAAAGAGCAGCCAAAAATCGAGCAGTAATCCGGCCTAGGAGAGGCAGACCCTAAAGAACTTGTGGAAGGTAACCCCAAGCTCCAATGGCAGTACTTACAGGGCACCTAGGGATGATAACCCTAGGTGCATGCAGCCCGAGTACTGTAGAATAACTCCTGGCTCTCGCACCCCTTGAAGACAGCCACCACACTCAAAGCACAGTGCTGGAAACGCTGGAGCCAAGCACACGACCACTGCCTCTAGCATCAGCCTGAAAACTGACAGGTGGATAGCTGGCATGGGGGGTCTGGGGGGCTTCCCCTTAGCTACGCAGACAGCGGCGCGGCGACATGTGACGTCATGCTCGTTTGCTTGTTTCTTTTATGGGAGTTCTATCCACTTGTTCGACTTTTGGTAGCAATATTTTCGCCAGAATAGGGGTTTGTTTTGGGATGCTTACCTTTCTGGGTGCCTGACCCGGTCGATGGCAGACATAGAATGCTTCCAACTACACGGGGGGTGTCTATAGGTCACTGCTCCCCATGCCTCTCTGAGAAGGCTAGATTCTGGCTCGTGGTCCCCGGTAGGCCCACAGAACTCCATACACATGACTGATGCCAAAATCTAACATTAGCATATCAGCCTAATAAGCTCCAGGGAGCTGAAGGGACTCCCCCCAGAAAAGTAAGAAAAGCAAAAAGAATTTATTATTTTTATTTTTATTATTATTATTATTATTATTATTATTATTATTATTATTATTGTAGAGAAAATCCATTGGAGCCATGATGAGGATTCGAACCTATGCGGTGGGTGTTCGCATGCAGGCACTCTAGTCAACTAAGCCACAACATGGTAAAAAATGTGTCCTAGTTGACTATGGCATGGGAACACCCACCGCATAGGTTCAAACCCTCACCACGGCTTGTACAGATTTTCTCATTGATACATCACATTAGTGTGATTACTCTCTGAATTATTAATAATTATGAAGTACATATAGCAGGGCAGGTAGACAAATTCCACACAATTTTTCTGATATAACAAAGATCAGGGAGAAGACTGAGCCACTGAAAACTTAGACAGATCAAGTAACTGGTAATGAGAACTTTATATTATGCCTACAGCTGAACAAATCTATGTGGGTGGTGAAGAGGGCAGGTGGACAAGTTTAGTGGGTACCAGGGAGGATGTTATTAACTACTGTATTTGAAAAATTTAAGCCAAACTGGCTCTAGGGCCACTTTATCTAGGCCCAGGGCTAGACAAAGTGTTTGCCAGGGTATGTAAGGCATGTAAAGAAGAGCTTAGTAAGCCCTTGTCTAATATGTGTATGTGTGTACAGTAATTACCTAAGTGAAGTTACAGGATGAGAGCCAAGCTTGTAGTGTCCCATCTTCCCAGTACTTTTTCTCATATGACGCTCTGAAACTACTGACGGTTTTGGCCTCCACCACCTTCTCACTTAACTTGTTCCAACCGTCTACCACTCTGTTTGCAAAAGAAAACTTTCTAATATTTTTTTGGCAGTTTGTTTCCTTAGCTTGAAACCGTGTCTGCTTGTTCTTAATGTTGCTGGTTTCAGGAATTCCTCCTTGTCAGTTTGGTCGATGCCTGTTAGAATTTTTGTATGTGGTGATCATATCACCTCTTTTTCTCTTATCTTCTAGTTAAGGCATGCTTAACCCTTACACTGTGCAATATATATAAATGTAGATGATTTGAGAAACAAAACCGGAACCGCGCAATACATTAATAGCTGTTTTAGTGTCTGGTGCCTTAATTTAAATGCCCCGCGTGGGATAGGGGTAACTATAGTGCAGCCACAACTGGCAGTTGACAGACGCCACCTAGAAAAAAAATTGTGGCCAACATTCCTGGGTGTGAGAGCTTCAGTACTGAGTGAGCCACCAAGGCTGATGCACACCACGAGCGTAGCTCTCATCCTGTAACTACACTAAGGTAATTACACAGCATGAGCTCACAGCACTGCTGTTCAGCTTGTGACCACAGCATCGCCTAAAAATGTCAAAATATATATGTTCATGCTATTATTTAGCGATGATAGTATTACAGAAGACCCCTGACTGTGATAAAACTGACCAGGATTCTGATAACAGCAGGATTGTGGTGATATTTAGCGCTGTGCTCCATGGTGGGAGGAGTAACGTTGAGGGAAGGAGGGAGGTGGCATCATCTCCTGACTGTGTGTGGCCACCTTTTATAGACTGGACTTACCACACCACCTTAGTGGTTCACTGTGGTGAACACAAATGTAGATACTTATATATAACGTGTGTATAGAGGGTAATAACAGCAATAGGAGTATGTTGGGAACTGCCATTTTGGTGAGGGAGGTGCGTTGTCTGCATGACATGTCTTGTCATTTACTGGTGGCTACTATGGTCTTTGGCCACCATACCAGCTTATTTGTATAGGTATGGTGAATAAAACATGTTGATACTTATATATAGTGTGTATATAGTGTAATAACACCACAAACAGTATTGTTGGAGGAGAAATATTAATGTCTGGCCTTGAGGGCGGCCGCCACCAGCTGACTGTATGAGTAGCTACGTCTTATTGTCTTTATTCAAAATACAAGCTTAGATGTACAGTTATGGTGAACAAAACATGTAAATACTTATATATAATGTCTGTATATAGTAAATAAATGCAAAAATAGTATTGTGGGAGATAAATGAGGGCGAGTGAAGTGTTGAGGGAGGGAGTGAGGGTGACAGCGAGTGGCTGGCTAGTATGTGGCAGTCACGCCTCGTTGCATTTTGACTCACAATACCAATTTAGTAGTTCGAAGGGAAGTGGCCCTCAACTGTTCCTGACATGAGAGATGACTTAGCTCTGGTATGATTTTTGTTGCCCGGTGTAGCACCTTCTCCAGAGAAGCTATGTCTTTCTCAAGATGAGGTCTCCATGCCTGGATGAAATACTCCAAGTAGGGGGTGCACCAGAGACTTATATAATTGAATGACTACTGTCTTTTCCTTGAAGGTAAAGGTACGCTTGATTATTCCCAGGGTTTGGTTTGCTTTTTTTTTTTACTCCCACTCCCACTTGTGCAACTTTTAGTGAATGATGGATTCTGACTCCTAAGTCCTTTTCTTCATCTTTCTGTTGTAAGGTAGTGCTGTCAATTTGGTAGTGGTGACGTGGATTGTTATGCCCCCACATGCAAGGTCTAGCATTTATTGACATTTGAGTTCATGTAGATCTCTTTAAATATATCTCTATAAATCAAGGAGGGCTGAGTGTGCAAGCCAGATCAATAATGCATGCAGTCTTCTGGCTGGGGTTACCAAAGAGGGCTGGTGGTAGTTGCAGGCTCACTAATGACATGTATGCATTTTTACTCACAGGGTTAAAAACCCATGGAACTCCTTACCCTCAGAAGGTGTAAATACCAAAACTCTTGTTAAATTTCACAATCCAGCTGGAAAAATACATCAGGACAATGGGGGGATCTCTGAAAACCATCAGCTTACTGTCCTCATCGAGGCCACTCTAGTGTCAGTGGCTCTCGCGTAAATTCAGATAAATTCAAGCAAACTGTACATCTCACTGATGCTATGAAGGAGAGACAATTACAATTACCACCCTCCCTTCTGCCCTCTCCACCCACTAAAATAACAAACTGTACAACATTACACTTATTGAAGGAATATGTACATAAATAAGAACACATACGCAAAGTAACTCTCGTCGAGAACTCTAGCCTTTTCGTCAGTACCATTCTTCATTTCTGCAACAGCAATACCATTTTCCGAGGCCCTGCGCTTCTTGGTCAGAGGTTGGGCTCCCTCCATCCCAACACCAGGGGCTGCCATGACTGCTGCTTCCACCTCAGACATTGTCCCTAAAATAAAAGTTAAAGAATACAAACTCTGCTATTGGATAAGCATTAGCAACTTTAAACAGTATATGAAGCTCATAGAAGTTTCCTGATCTCTGGAAATTATAACCTTAAATATGTTTAATTCTCATCATCAGAGGACAGGTGGCCTATACTTAGGTTTATCAATCCCCTCTAGGCCAATTACTGACCTTTCCCGGGATGCGACTCGCCCCACGTTATAGAATGTAGAACAGGAGAAAATAGGCCACACACAAACTACAAATTATGTGAAAATCTATAAAGAATTCTGATAAAAAAAAAAGATCTAGGGGCTGTTTTGGATAGAAAACTATCAACCAAGAACCACATAAAGAACATTGTGCGAGTAATGTATGCACCGCTCTCCAATTTCAGAATCACCTTTAAATACAGTACATGGATATTGAAATATTAAAGAACTTGTTCACAACCTTTGCGAGACCAAAATTGGAATATGCAGCGGTTGTATGGTGCCATATCTCAAGAAGTACAGTACATTAATAAACTGGAAAAGGTGCAAAGAGATGCAACTAAATGGCTTCCAAGCTATGAGAGGCTAAGGTGTTATATGAAAGCTAGAAGATAAAAGAAAAAGAACTTTTGAAAACTGCAACATCAAGAACAAAAGTAAGGGTTTAATCTAAGGAAATAAAGCTGTCGAAAAAACATCAGAAAATTTTCATCACCAGGGAACATGGCAAAAAGGGCAGGGAACGTGGCGTAGGGGACAGGGAACGAGGGACGCAGGGCTGGGAAAGCAGCGTAGGTGGCAGGGAAAGCGGCGTAGGGGGGCAGGGAACGCAGTGTAGGGCAGGGGAAACACGGTGAAGGAAGGGGAAACATGGTGCAGGGCAGGGGAAACACGGTGTAGGGCAGGGAAAACACGGTGAAGGGCAGGGGAAACACGGTGTAGGGCAGGGAACGCAGTGTAGGGTAGGGAACGTGGTGTAGGGTAGGAAATGCAGCATAGGGGGTAGGGAACGCAGCGTAGGGTAAGGAACGCAGCGTAGGGTAGGGAATGCAGCGTAAGGTAGGGAACGCAATGTTGGGTAGGGTTGGGAACGCAGGGTAGGTTAGGGAATGCAGTGTAGGATAGGGAACGCAGTGTAAGGAACGCTGTGTATGGTAAGGAATGCTGTGTAGGATAAGGAACGCTGTGTAGGGTAGGGAAACGCTGTGTAGAGTAAGGAATATTGTGTAGAGTAAGGAAGGTGGTGATGGATGTGGATGGGGTACCTGGCAGTGCCAAGGTAGTGAGAGTACTGTAGTTACACTAATAAAGAAAATGTTCACTGAAGAGTGTTATGGTAGTAAAGGTTGTGTGTAGTGATGAAGACAGGATTTAGTAAAGATGATGACGATGACAACAGTCGAGTGTAATTAGGATAGAAAATGAGTTTCGTTGAAAAGTACATGTACAATTTAACTGTACCCCTTGACTTGTTGAATAGGGTCTAAAACCTGAGAAATGTATGTACAGTACCTTTTTGTTCCATCTCTACTCTTTTTTAATCACACCCAACCCAAGCCAACATTTCCTATCCAAACTGAACCAATGAAATTATCCTTACCGAACCCAGCCCAACCCATCCAAATATAACCCAACCCAACCTAACCCAACAAAAATAAGAGTAAAAAGTTGTGGTGTATGTAGCAGTCCTGGTAGTACAGTTGGATTCATTCTCGACTCACAATCGTGAATTGTGGATTCCAATCCCGGGAGAGAGAAAGAAATGGTCGGGAGTGTTCCCCCCATCAACTAACACTCCTATTCACCTAGCAGTAAATAGGTACCCAGGAATTAGTCAGCTTGTTGTGGGGTTACCCTGAGGTGTTTCCGGGGCTTAGCGTCCCCGCAGCCCGGTCGTCGACCATTCCTCCTCGTCGCTGGACTGGTCAACCAGGCCGTTGGACGCGGCTGCTCGCAGCCTGTCGTATGAGTCACAGCCTGGTTGATCAGGTGGTTGCCCTAACCCTCACCCAACGCAGCTTAACCTAACCCTACGCAGCCTAACCCAACACAAAAGTATATATGGTGTGAACAATTAGAACATGAGCCAGTGAACACTGCAACATTACGCAACAAACAAGGTGATCCATCACTGATCAAGAATAACTCGTAACACAACTGTATTGCTTGGAATCACCAGGTCTCACCAAGACTCACCCAGGTCTTGCAAAAGACTCGCCAAGAGACACCAAGATTTCCCAAAACTCACCAGGAGTTTCCAAGGTTCACAGCCCACACCAGGACTCACCATGGCTACACCAGGACTCACCCGGGCCACACCAGTACTCACGGGTCACACCAGGACCCCACCAGGACTCACGGGCCACACCAGGACTCACGGGCCACACCAGGACTCACAAGGACCCCACCAGGACTCACAGGCCACACCAGGACTCACGGGCCACACCAGGACTCACGGACCCCACCAGGACTCACAGGCCACACCAGGACTCACAAGGACCCCACCAGGACTCACGGGCCACACCAGGACTCACGGACCCCACCAGGACTCAAGGGCCACACCAGGACTCACAAGGACCCCACCAGGACTCATGGGCCACACCAGGACTCACTGGCCACACCAGGACTCACGGGCCACACCAGGACTCACGGGCCACACCAGGACCCCACCAGGACTCACGGCCCACACCAGGACTCACAAGGACCACACCAGGACTTACCAAGACTCACAGGCCACACCAGGACTCACGGGCCACACCAGGACTCACAGGACACACCAGGACTCACCATGACTCATGGGCCACACCAGGACTCACCAAGACTCACAGGCCACACCAGGACTCACGGGCCACACCAGGACTCACGGGCCACACCAGGACTCACGGGCCACACCAGGACTCACGGGCCACACCAGGACTCACGGGCCACACCAGGACTCACGGGCCACACCAGGACTCACGGGCCACACCAGGACTCACGGGCCACACCAGGACTCACGGGCCACACCAGGACTCACGGGCCACACCAGGACTCACAGGCCATACCAGGACTCACGAGCCACACCAGGACTCACAGGCCACACCAGGACTCAACAAGACTCATGGGCCACACCAGGACTCACCAAGACTCACAGGCCACACCAGGACTCACCAAGACTCACGGACCACACCAGGACTCACGGGCCACACCAGGACTTACTAGGACCACACCAGGAATCACGGCCCACACCAGGACTCATGGGCCACACCAGGACTCACGTGCTACACCAGGACTCACAGATCACACCAGGACTCACGGACCACACCAGGACCCATGGACCACACCAGGACCCACGGACCACACCAGGACCCACGGACCACACCAGGACCCACGGACCACACCAGGACCCACGGACCACACCAGGACCCACGGACCACACCAGGATCCACGGACCTCACCAGGACTCACGGACCACACCAGGACCCACGGACCACACCAGGACTCACGGACCACACCAGGACCCACGGACCACACCAGGACCCACAGACCACACCAGGACTCACCAGGACTCACGGGCCACACCAGGACTCACGGGCCACACCAGGACTTACTAGGACCACACCAGGACTCACGGGCCACACCAGAACTCACCAGGACTCATGGACCACACCAGAACTCACGGACCATCCCAGGACTCACCAGGACTATACCAGGACTCACCAGCCACACCAGGACCACACCAGGACTCACTAGGACTCACCAGGACCACACCAGGACTCACGGGCCACACCAGGACTCACGGACCATACCAAGACTCACCAGGACTCACGGGCCACACCAGGACTCACGGACCACACCAGAACTCACTAGGACTCACGGGCCACACCAGGACTCACAGGCCCCACAGGACCACACTAGGACTCACCAGGACCACACCAGGACTCACGGGCCACACCAGGACTCACAGGCCCCACAGGACCACACTAGGACTCACCAGGACCACACCAGGACTCACGGGCCACACCAGGACTCACGGACCACACCAGGACTCACTAGGACTCACGGGCCACACCAGGACTCACGGACCACACCAGGACTCACGGGCCACACAACCAACACCAACCAGTGGTTTGAGTCAAGTGAGCCCTCAGTGAGGGCCAGTTGCCCCTCATTACCCTCTCATTACCCCTCATCCTCACCCATAATTCATGACCCAACTAAACTAACCTTAAAATCCTTGTCTATAAATCCCACGGGATTTATTATATGATGGCGGGGATTTTGTTCATTAATCCCCCCCAAAAATGTCCACGTGGGGGTTTGTTTACATCCTTGAGGGCAAGCTTTTTTTGTATTTAATAATAATATTATTAATAATAATAATAATAATAATAATAATAATAATATTTTATTTAGGAAAAGTACATACATAGATGCAGTTACAAACATTCTGATTGATGTATAGATAGATGTATAGATACCATACCTAAAGCCACTAATACATAGCGTTTCGGGCTAATTTCGTGTGTAATGTATGGTGTATTTTTGTATTATGTAAAGAACCTCTATTACATAATAGAGACTTACATATAGTGTGTATGTGTGTGCGAGTGAAATAATTGAGATAATCAATTGAGTCTCCATTAGCCAACGTGACAGTTAATTGGGAAAGGCGGGGCCCAAGAACTATAGCACCTCGAGGATGTGGGGGATAAATTAGTTTAATTATCATGGAGTACAAGGATAATTAACACTAATTTGCCCTAATTAAAACAGAAAAAAACCAAATCAATATATTATTTAAATGCTTCTAAGGCTAATTAGTTCATTCATAATTGTATACAGTGGCTTTATAATCTTACACATTGTATTATATGTAAGTAATCACTGTAATTAGTAATTGATATTATATGTATTTTACATACATAAAGATTATTATTAGATATAAAAAGCTATTGAGGGAACTCACGTCTCTATACATGTTCTTGTAAACATGAATAATAATTGAAAACATGAATAAATAATAATTCAAATAATATATTTTGATTAAATACACTTTCCCTTATGTTAGCTAAATCTATTATAAATAAGCAAGACATCTATGAATACAGGTTTTGAATTTGAATGAATATAATATAGAAATATAGGCAATGTTTCAATGACTTTGAAGGAATGTCAAAATCCACCTCGATCAAATTATCTGGACACATTTAATAGGGGGGGGACCTTTAACAAGCCGACGGCCTCTTGTCCCCGTGGAGGCCACTAGAGAGAGCAGCCTTCAGGTAAATTCAGGTCAATTCAGACTATTGATGGCCGGAGTCTAACCGACCGACACAAACGGTTGGGCTCCAGCTCTTGAGCCGCCGCGTCGTGCCGGACCAAAGGATGGAAAAAGGACAGTATATTATCATATATACACGTTTGTTAAAGCAGCTTCAGCGAGATATGAGGAAATAGGAAGAATATATACGTATATATATATATCCGGGTGAGAGGATATATGAGGAAGAAAATTGGATATTTTGAAGAAACTGGAAGGACGAGGCCGCTGATGTGTTGGTGGAAAATGGGCGGTTTACTGTGGTGTGTTGTGGTGGTGGTGGGCAGCTGCTGGTGTGTGGTGGTGGAGGGCAGCAGCAGCAGCGTGGTGGAGGGCAGCCACAACACCTTCAAGGAGGAGCTGGTCATCCGACCCTTGACCTCGGGTCACGTGTACTCGCACTTCCAGTTCACCACCGCCTGGGTCACCCCAGAGATCTCTAGAGCCATCACCGACTACCACGACTTCGGTGAGAGTGTGGGGGGGGGGCGGTTACCTGAGGTGTACCTGAGCTCCGCTCGAGGGGTGGGGGGGGGGAAGAGACCCCCTCGACAAGCCACCGGCTTCCTGTCCCTGTCGAGACCACTCGCTCGTGGGGAATCTTTTCTTTGGCTTCATGTCGCTTTGTATGCAAGAAGCCTCGTCAATTGGTTTTAAAATTCAAGCCTAACCTAACCTAACCTAGCCTTGTCTAACCTAACCTAGCCTAGCCTAGCCTAGCCTAACCTAACCTAACCTAACCTAACCTAACCTAACCTAGCCTAGCCTTGTCTAACCTAGCCTAGCCTAGCCTAGCCTAACCTAACCTAACCTAACCTAACCTAACCTAGCCTAGCCTTGTCTAACCTAGCCTAGCCTAGCCTAGCCTAACCTAACCTAACCTAACCTAACCTAACCTAACCTAACCTAACCTAACCTAGCCTAGCCTTGTCTAACCTAGCCTAGCCTAGCCTAGCCTAACCTAACCTAACCTAACCTAACCTAACCTAACCTAGCCTAGCCTTGTCTAACCTAGCCTAGCCTAACCTAACCTAACCTAACCTAACCTAACCTAACCTAACCTAACCTAGCCTAGCCTTGTCTAACCTAACCTAACCTAGCCTAGCCTAACCTAACCTAACCTAACCTAACCTAACCTAACCTAACCTAGCCTAGCCTTGTCTAACCTAACCTAGCCTAGCCTAACCTAACCTAACCTAACCTAACCTAACCTAACCTAACCTAGCCTAGCCTTGTCTAACCTAACCTAACCTAGCCTAGCCTAACCTAACCTAACCTAACCTAACCTAACCTAACCTAACCTAGCCTAGCCTTGTCTAACCTAACCTAGCCTAGCCTAACCTAACCTAACCTAACCTAACCTAACCTAACCTAACCTAACCTAGCCTAGCCTTGTCTAACCTAACCTAGCCTAGCCTAGCCTAACCTAACCTAACCTAACCTTGCCTTGCCTTGCCTTATATATAGTTTTTAGCCACTCAGAAGTGAGCTTTGTCAAAATGCTTTTTGTGTATGATTTGATCTATATGTGTTTTCTGTTTCCTGCATTTCATCAATTGATTAATATTGTAATTTGAATTTCCAGTGACTCAAATCTCGGAGTAAATCTGAATGAATTCCCATTTGAGTTTTTTTATTCTTTTTTTAATCCAAAAAGGATGTTTAATTTACTGAGGTTTGTGGAATCAAAATTCCTAAAATTTGAATTTGCTCATTTTTTTGGCATTCCCACTAAAGAATTCAGCAAAGTTGAATATCGGGCTAACTTGAATGGGGTCCCATATACAGGAATTCAGATTACTGAGCGTAGACAGTACAATATTTTAGCTTACAGGGAATATTTCTTTTTTTCACTGCAATAACTGTGCAAGAAACGGGCCGAAATGTTTCGTCCCGGCCGGACACGTTTAATTGCAACATTATCAGTCGGGTCAACCCATGTATTGTATTCCAAAAATATGCAACCATGTTGGAATAGAAGAATGCCCAACAAATACAGTTGAAAACATCTTGATAACTTATTCATCAGAAATTATTTGTCACCTCATATATTTATAGGTTAGATTAGGTTTGGTTAATTCCAACATGGTTGCACATTTTTGGAAGACTGTACATGGGAGCCGGTCGGCCGAATGGACAGCACGCGGGACTTGTGATCCTGTGGTCCTGGGTTCGATCCCAGGCGCCGGCGAGAAACAATGGGCAGAGTTTCTTTCACCCTATGCCCCTGTTACCTAGTAGTAAAATAGGTACCTGGGTGTTAGTCAGCTGTCACTGGCTGCTTCCTGGGGGTGGAGGCCTGGTCGAGGACCGGGCCGCGGGGACACTAAAAAGCCCCGAAATCACCTCAAGATAACCTCAAGATGGGTTGACCCAACTGATGCTTGGGTCAGATTTCAATATAGTTTGGAACGGTGCCCAACCACTTGGACGGTCGGGGATTGAACCTGCACGACGCTCTACTGTCGCTCTACCGTCCAGCCCAAGTGGTTGGTGGAAAAAGCTGTTCTTTTAGCAGGCTTGTTTAATGACACAAAATTCTATGCTTACTCCAACATCATGGAAGGTTGCCAGTGTAGTTCCAGTTGTCAGACACATTTTAGTAGCTATAGTCAGGGCTGTCTTCCCAGTTGCCAAGCATTTCATTAGGCAGTCCACGTGGTACAGTGATAAGACACTCGCCCGGCGCTTCACGAGCGATTTTTCCTGGGTTCGTATCCTGGCCGGGGAAAATTGACCGGGCACCAATCCTTAACTGTAGCCTCTGTTCACCCAGCAGTGAATGGGTACCTGGTCAACCCGTTCTCGCACTTGCTTACGGTCAATATTGGCTTATTTAACAAGTGCATATGTGACATACTAATTGATTGTGAATATTTTAGTTTAACTTGAAAACCTTCATAGAAAACACCGACCTCACCTAACCTTCTTAGTATGTTAAGATAAGCTTCTTATTGCTTCTTATTTACAATTATTACTTAACTTATCAATGGTATAGGTTAAGTAATAATTGTAATTAAGAAGCAATAAGATGCTTATCTTAACATACTAAGAAGGTTAGGTGAGGTCGGTGTTTCTATGAAGCTTTTCAAGGTAAACTAAAATATTCACAATCAATTAACACTTTCGCGCTTTCCGCAAAGGTCACTCAGCCAACCGAATGTGCGCGCAGCGTTTTTATCGCTTAAGCGTAAAAACAAAAATGTGTATACTCTTTTTACTCTTCTGACCTTAGTTCTCATGCTACGTATTTCATTTTGGTACCAACGTGTTCGCAATAAAATTCTCTAGAAGAATATCAGTAAAAAAAGTCACGAAACGTATAGGGATACCAGCACCAAATAAATAACTACGAAGATGACTCGCCGTGAGCGCCCATCAGCAACAAAATGTTTTTACTCTTGGGATTGTAATCACCTCCACACTTATTCTACAGCGTTAATTTTGGTATCAATGGACTCGCAATGAAATTCCCAACACGGTGATATGAATATAAGCGTAGAATAATGATGCGGCCCGCCCGCAAGAGTGTGGGAAGTTGTGAAATTGTTACCCGGTATCGGTGACGGGACGACGCACGGCGCTTTGAAAGTTTATACTTATTTCACTCTCATGACATTAATTTTCTATGTACGTCATTCATTTTTGTGTCAATGTGTTCGCAATAGAATGTTCTATGTGCCCATAGGTAAAAAATATCAACAAAGCGTAAGTTAGAATAGCGCCAAATATAAAACAACGCTGGAACATATCAGTGAGCGTCAAACACACACGAAATGTTTTTACTTTTGTTATGTTTGTCAAGTTTATACTTGTTGCACACAGTTATTTTTGGTTGTATATTGATCGGAATAAAATTCCCTAAACAGACATATGCATATAATACATGATATGGGGGAAGCATTACCAGTATAAACGGCTAAAGTCACCCACCTGCAACCCGTTTGGGACAAAATACCATTTGATCGAAGTTATCCACACCTTTCATGAACTTATTGTACCATGCAGCCTAGTGGTGAGAAAGAGAGCCTCATAGCGCGCAGTTTGAAACAAACCCAAAGTAAATCGGATAGAAATTGAATTTTATACAAATATTTTAAAAGAGGACTCAACTTTATGTCCACTATGCGTTAGCGTTAGACGAAACGGGACGCGCCGGCGCGTCCAGATAGCGCGAAAGTGTTAATATGTCACATATGCACTTATTAAATAAGCCAATATTGACTAAAGGCAAGTGCGAGAATGGGTTGACCTGGTAGCTAAACGACTTTGTGTGTCGTATTCCAGGGAAAATTAGGATTAAGGACCTGCCCGAAATGCTGTGTGCGTTAGTGGCTTTACTAGAATGTAACAACTCTTGTACTGTATATATAAATAAATACAAATACAATACTACTTTTGTTACAGAATTTTCACACTATGACTTGTTTCCTCGTGCATTTGGAGAGATAGTGGAACGCTACCATGTGAGAGAGCTGCATCTCAGTTTGACTCAAGGACTGTGGAGGCACCGCAAATGGGGTTACCCCATCGTTGATGCCCCACCTGGTGCTCAGCTCTGGGTCTGGTTTAATCCTACGACAGACGAGTAAGTTTTTGCTATGATATATGAAGTACTGTTGGTTTATAATATATAATATAGCAACCCGTCCTCTTAAAAATAACGTCACTTTTGGCTCGTATGCGCGCTATGGCCAAATTTGGACGTAATTTGAAATGAAATCGACTCGCAAAAGTGATGTACTGTCCCATTTTCAGTTTGAGTCATCCGGCTTACTCGGTAAGGTTAGAAGAGAAAACTTTCAATTAATGTTTTTCATAACGTTTTGAAACTTTATGAGAATTTCCTGCCCACCTAACCTATTAGAGGATCCTTAACTTACTGTTGTTGAAAAAAAAAAAATCCCAAATTTATTTTCATTTTTTTTCATTTTCAAATTATGTCCACTTTCGGCCATACGGGTAAACGACCAAAAGCGACGCTATTTTTAAGAGGACAGGTTGAATATAGAGCTCTTTATTTATGCTGACATCTGAAATGTTTTCTAGGAAGAATATTAAACTTTAAATGACTCGCCTAATTAAGTCCTTCATTGTGGCGCACATAAATAAAATAGTTTGCTAAACAAATATACAAAATTTTGCATTACATCTCGGGAGAAACTTACTTCAATGCCGTAGTGCTTGAATGAAAGTGGAGGAAAGCCCCAATACATGTGTAAGTGTATTAAAAACCAAATTTTTGGTTGTAACCTACATCCTTTCTCAAGGTGCTATATACAATGTTCTGAACAAAAAATGCAAGCTCCTGGAATCTTGTTCAGAAGTTCGTATACAGCACCTTGAGAAAGAATGTAGGTTATATCCAAAAGTTTGTTTTTTAATACAATTACATATGTATTGGTCTTTCCTTCAATTTTATTATGTGTCAAGTACATAAGGTAATTGCAGGTAACAATTAAAACCATTTAAGGATTAATGATTGTGTTCATGTACTTTGTATTCCTCAGCTTAGACCAGACATGGAGAGACTTGGTGAATGCTCTCAGTGGTCTTGTTTGTGCTTCATTGAACTTCATTGACTCGACAAACACCGTCTCTCCGGAACTTAGTTACCGTCCTCAGGGTCTCGCTGAGCAGTGGTGAGTTAAGATATGATCAGTAAAACACTATCTGAATAATCTTATATTTCAGCATTCCTGGCAAACCACTTGGGCTGGACGGTAGAATGACAGTTTCACTTCATGCAGGACGGCATTCAATCTCTGACCATTTAAGTGGTTGTGCACCATTTGTTCACCTCCCATCCCATCCCAAATCCTTATCCTGATCCCTTCTAAGTGCTATGTAGTTGTAATGGCTTGGTGCTTTCTCCTGATCATTTGTTCATTCAGCATTCTTGGATTTGGGATTGTCTGTTAAGAAAATCATTCATCATAACAATGCATCATCTGTGAGGAAATAGAGACTGTACCGTGGGATCAAACCCACGTTCCTCGACTCCTCAGGAACGTGCACCACAGACTGTGTAACACCATAAATGTGTGTTATTTAATATTTTACATAAAACGAGAGTCAAGTCACACAGCATATTGGAGGCGCCAGGGTGTCAGTCCTTACCAATTATAAAATCACACATTTAAAGACTTAATGGTCGCAGGTTGAGTAGGGGTCAGGTCATGTGAAGTGACCTTGCTTTCTGCTAAGCTGATAATTGCAGTCGATTGGCTGTGTTTCCATCAAGCAAGCCGCTGTCTAGGTTGGGTAGGGAGATAGCCAGAGGCTATCTTCTGGTAGGCGGAGCTTAACTCCCGGTTCCCCCATATATACCCGTGGAACTGTACATTTGAGACACTGAGGACAGCGATAACTAGACCGCTACTCCAGAGAGAGGTTCCCACAGCCAGACTAGGCCTGTCCCAGGCCAAGTGGGGGGACTCTTATCAGCTGTACCACCCCCCTTCTCTACCAAACTTGGTCTCAGAGACTTTAGTGAATGAACTGTAAGGTTGTCATATATTGTGTTTTCCAATTTATGGGTTGTGTGGTGTCCAGAGGCAGTCAGCCGTAGGTGCTCTCAATTTCTTGTGTGGTGACTCAAATTTGCGTATTATCTTTACATTCAATTATCAGGTGATAGGGTTGAATTATGATACCCATATGAGTGCATATGCAATGGCAAATATATAATTGATTAACTCACTTTTTAAATTGCTTTTAATTGTGACCCCCTAGATCTTGTATAATAAAAGCTAGAGTGGAAAGAACTCTGAAATTTTATATCTTAAAGATTCTGGTCTATATGATTTCCACGCTTACATATGATAGATGATAACACCAGATAATATTGTTGTGCAGACAAGTTCCATTCCTTGTCTTATGAGTAACTAACTTGAAGGGATGATGGCAACAATGTTCTATCTCTCTACTATTCTAGCACTCTTACTTTCTACTCTTCTACTTTCCTCCATGATCTCATTTTCTCCCTTTCATTCTAAACTCTCCCTTTACCCTGACCACTCTTCCTCACTACTCCCTTACTCCTCTCTCACCCTTTCTTCTTCTTTTCTTTCCTTCAATTTCAGATACGTTACAACTGAACCATGATCAGTTTAACTACCGTTATCACATGGACTCAGTATTTTCTCTAGATATATTGCATTGTGATGTTGTGCATGTTTTATCCAATTTGACCTGTAATGCAATGGATAAAAAAAATGGCAAAGTACTTTTAAGTATTTTAATTAATATTTTTCAGGTATGCTGGTAATTCTTCATACATGCGTTACGCTGCTTTACCACGTGAGAACGTATGCACAGAAAACCTTACACCCTGGAAGAAGCTATTGCCTTGTGACATGCAGGTAACATTGCTTCATATACTGTATTTCTAATCAAATATAAATTGAGTTGAACTTCATAAAAGGGTATGATATATTTATTTTAATACTTTGACTCGGTAATGACGCAGCATTGCGTCATTTCCGGCGGCAAATTGGCGACGGTTTCGGGAGGGGCGCGCCGCAGTTTTGGACATTATATGAATACACACTGTAGGGAATTTCATTGCAAATACATTGATACCAAAATGAAAGACCTTGGACCAGAATTGAGGTAACAAAGTTGAAAAGAGTATACCCATTTTATTGCTCTTTGTTAGCGCTCACTGTGGTAACGCACCGTCACTTTCTCTGTTTGCTGTGGGTGGGACGCCGGGCTTTTGGACTTTATATTTGCATATGCTCCTGTAGGGAATTCTATTGCGAACACAATGACACAAAAATGAAAGATCTAGGACGAGAATTGAGATGTCCAAAGTGAAGAGAGTGTACACATTTTATTGCTCTTTCACGCTCCCGGGTAACACGCTCTCACTTTCTCACTTTCTTGCCGGGCTTTTGGGGTTTATATGCATTTAGTCCTATAGAGAATTCTACTGCGAACACATTGATACCAAATTGAAAAACCTAGGACGAAAATTGAGATGACAAAGTTGAAGAGAGTATACACATTTCGGTATGACTGCACTATTGTAATGAGAGGCGCCTTCAGGTGGTGCAGCGCTCTCTTTCTGGTAACTTTCATCTTGTTGGCGGGTGGAGCGCGCCACTGTTTTTGACATTATATGCATATATTCCTGTTGGGAATTCTATTCCGAACACATTGATACCAAAATGAACGACCTAGGACAAGAATTAAGGTGACCAAAGTGAATGGAGTGTACACATTTTATCAGTCTTGCGCGCTCCCGGGTAACACGCTCTCACTTTCTCTGTTGCAGATGGTGGCATTTGGACTTAATATGCCTTTAATCCTGTAGAGAATTCTATTGCGATCACAATGATACCAAAATGAAAGACCTAGGACGAGAATTGAGATGACCAAAGTGAAGGGAGTGTAAACATTATATCGCTCTTGAGGCACGCTCCCGGGTAACACGCTCTCATTTTCTCTGTTTGTTGCGGATGGTACGCCAACCATTTGGACTTTATATGCCTTTAGTCCTATAGAGAATTCTATTGCGGACATATTGATACCAAAATGAAAGACCTAGGACAAGAATTGAGGTGACCAAAGTGAAGGAGTGTACACATTTTATCGGTCCTGCGCGCTCCCGGGTAACATGCTCTCACTTTCTCTGTTTGTTGCGGATAGTACGCTGGGCATTTGGACTTAATATGCCTTTAGTCCTGTAGAGAAGTCTATTGCTAACACAATGATACCAAATTGAAAAACCTAGGACGAGAATTGAGGTAACGAGTTGAAAAGATTATACACTTTTCAGAATTGCCACGCGCTCCCGCGGAATGCCCAAGCCCACCCGGGGTAGTGTGGAGCATGCATGCATGCCCAGAGCATCAAAGTGTTAAATACAGTGCATCCTCACTAACGAACCCCGCTCTTTCGAATTCCTGGATGATCCGAACAAAGCGAATTCGGCACTAAATGTTCAGTGGAACATAAAAATGTTCGATTAAGCGAGGATTGTTCGTCTAAGTGGTCACCGACACCGAGCCTCAGAGGTGGCTGTCATCAACTAGGACTCACCAAAGTGTAAACAGTTATACTGTACAATGTTTTATTGTACTTACCCATTGTTTCTATCAAAAAGTTGTTGAAGGATGATAAAATGGTGTCAGGAGTCATTGGTAGTTGTTGTCAGGGGGAAAGTGGTGTCAGTAGTTAGGGTTATTGTCAGGGGGCAGGTGATGGAAGTTATTCTCATGGGAGGCGGCTGGAGTTAGTGGTTGAAGTTGTCAGAAAAGACTGGTGTTGTCAGTGGTGGAAGTTGTTGTCGGGAGGCAGGTGGTGGGACTTGTCAGGGGAGGCAGGTGGTGTCAGTTGTCAGGGAAGGCAGGGAGTGATAGTGGTATCAGGGGAGACAGGGGGTATCAGTGGTGGAAGTTGTCAGGTAGTGGGGAGTGTCAGGGAAGGTGGTGTCAGCTCTTGCTTGAGTTATCAGCTAATTGGCAACACATGACTGGTGCCTCGATGCTTCACTCACTGTCGGCTTTTCACCAAATTAGCTGAGAAAATGTTACCATTTCAGTTGCTTGTAAATTATCAGTTTATCATATTCCATAGTCAAAATGAAAGGTGGGGAGGCAGCTAGCCATCTACCCCAGTCGACATTTGTTCTCATATGTACATTAATTTGTATATTCCTTATTCATATTAATAAACTTTGTTATTTCATTTTATTATTTGCTGGATGTATATGAGCATCTGGTCTGAGGTCTGGCCTGTGGCCTGCCAGTCAGGTTGCCACCCCCCTTCTCCTTCTGCCAACCTGGTATCCCGCCCCTCCCCCCTCCTGCACCTGACCACCAGTAGCCGGCCACTACCCCCCCCCCCCTGACCACCGGGGAAAGGGGTAGTGGCCTTGGCCCCCTTCTCTCGTCATCAGGTACCACGAGTCAATTTAGTGATGTAAATTATTGCATTATCTACACTGAAAATATCCTTTTTATTAGCAAAATGTCATACTGGAGCAATAATAATGGTGAAGATTGTGATATATCGTATTTCTGAGGGGAGCCCCCTTCAGCTCCCCGGAGCTATCTGGGCTGATATGAATGTATTAGACCCTAGCTAGCATCAGTCAAGCAAATGGAGTTCTAGGCCTACCTGGGACCATGAGCCAGAACCTGGCCCCCTCAGTGAGGCTTGAGGAGCAATGGCCTATAGAAACCCCCGTGTGGTTGGAAGCATTCTGTCTGCCATTGACCGGGGTCAGGCACCCAGAAAGGTAGGCACCTCAAAACAAACTGAAAGCTGAACTGTTGGACAGAACTCCCTCAACAAAAACAAGCAAACGAGCATGACCATAATCGATCGATCAATTTGTTGACACCTTACAAGCAGAACTTATTGCGGAAGGAGGAAAGAATCGAGGCAACTACAGAAGCACCATACTGTCCCCCGAGCTCAAAGCGGCAGCTAAGAGCCTTCGTGAGAACAAGGAAATAGTTGTCAGGAGAGGTGACAAGTCGCCAATATACGTCATTCTTAAAAAAGACGAATATCTGGCGAAAATGAACCTCATACTCTCTGACCAAACTAAATTCCAAAGGGTAACGAAGGACACTACAGCCGAATTGAAAGCAAAGGTCAACAAATTGATCGAAACTGTGAACGCCAAGAAATCCGGACTCCACCTGCCAAAGATTATTGGGGAATATAAACCTGGATACGCGTATGGAAATGTCAAGACACACAAGCCTGGAAACCCACTTCGGCCAATCATCAGCCAGATACCCACACCCACGTACAGACTGGCGAAACGACTCAACGGCTTGCTGACTCCTTATGTCCCTTGCGCCTTCAGCCTGAAGTCTCCAAAGGAATTTGTTGACTTACTGCGGGGAACATGGGCCACAGGGATAAGAGCCTCGTTGGACGTAGAATCACTGTTTACCAACGTACCTGTGGATGAAACAATCGGGATGATAGTGGACAGAGTGTATCGTGATCTGGCCTGTACTCCTCTTGACATACCAGAAAACATTCTAAGGAAACTACTCCAAGCTTGTACTAAAGAGGCACCCTTCTTGAGCCCGGATGGGCACATGTATAAGCAAGTAGATGGGGTCGCCATGGGTTCTCCCCTAGGTGTCCTGTTTGCGAACTTCTACATGGGTACCATCGAGCAAAAAGTCTTAGTCGGCATGAACTTGGAACCGGCCATATACTGCAGGTATGTTGACGACATTTTTACACAGGTACCTGATGTCAGACATCTGCAGGAGCTGAAGGAGGCATTTGAGCAGAATTCTGTGTTGCGTTTCACTTACGAGATGGAGAAGGATGGGAAGCTGCCCTTTCTAGATGTAACAGTCATGGAAAGGAGCGGAGGTTTCCACACTGCAGTCTACACTAAGGAAACAAACATAGGAATGTGCCTAAATGCCAACAGTGACTGCCCAGACAGGTACAAGAGGAGTGTTGTTAACGCTTATGTCGACCGTGCTCTCAGCCACAGCTCAGGATGGAAGCAAGTTGACGAAGAACTCTGTAGGGTAAGGCAGGTCCTAGTCAACAACGGCTTCTCCAATGGTTTCGTTGAAGACATCATAAGAAGGAAAGTGAAACGCCATGCAACCTCTGAAGAGACAACTAACACAACACCTATACCCCCTATTAGACTATTTTACAGGAACTTCTTTTCCACAGTTCATAAAACGGAGGAAAGGGTCCTGAAAGATATTGTTAATGGAAACATTATCCCTACAGACAAAAATCAGAAGATACAACTGACGATTTGCTATAAAACCAAAAAAACGGCCAGCCTACTCATGAGAAACTCTCCAGACACAAAGCAGAACGCTTTAAAAGAGACCAACGTCGTCTATGCCTTCAAATGCCCTCTTGGGGACTGTAAGCCTCAAAAACTCAGTATATTGGCAAGACAACAGCATCTCTTTCCAGGCAATTAACGATGCATAAGCAACAGGGCTCCATTAAGGAACATATAATCTCTTCCCACAACCAAACCATCACCAGAGAAATCTTAGCAAACAACACAGAAATCATCGATAGATACAGCGATAGCAGGCGACTTGACATCTGCGAGGCACTACACATCAAGAAGTCAACACCAATCAACAGCCAATTAATACACAACTATTATCTACCCACTTCAAGACTCCGCTCCAATATAGAAGCATCAAGAAATATGGGCCAATAGGCTCTCTGCAATTACGTCCAATTCTTCAGGTCCCAAATCTACACAGTAAAATAACAACGTACTGGAGTGAACGATATGGAAGAAAATGCAAGATTGAACCAGTGAAGAGCAGAGGTGCCATAGGCACAATCAGAGAGCACTGTATAAACATCAGGGGTCCGCGGTTGTTCAACGTCCTCCCAGCGAGCATAAGAAATATTGCCGGAACAACCGTGGACATCTTCAAGAGAAAACTGGACGGTTTTCTAAGAGAAGTTCCGGATCAGCCGGGCTGTGGTGGGTACGTGGCCCTGCGGGCCGCTCCAAGCAACAGCCTGGTGGACCAAACTCTCACAAGTCGAGCCTAGCCTCGGGCCGGGCTTGGGGAGTAGAAGAACTCCCAGAACCCCATCAACCAGGTATCAACCAGGTTGCCTTCAATACCCATTGTTTCATGTTCTATCCTGTGTTGAAAGTTTTGTTCACCTCATCCAAAACTGTTGTAACATATCACCTCACCCAAAATGCGGGTATAAAATGAAAAATGAAAGCTGTTTAAATCATAGCATAGTAAGAACTCTGTTTAGTGTTTGCAGGTTATAGTTGTGTGTGTGTAAACTAAAAGTCTTTGAAAATGTAATAAGTTATTACGAAACGCGTTCAAGTGTCGTGTCAGACTAGAAATAAAAATAAATTTTGGAGAATTGATCTTTCAATTACCCTCAACAGTGAAAAGAAACATAAGAAAGATCGAGAAAATTCGTGTTAGAATTATTAATCTTACTTTTTCGGTCATATTTAATAATATATGTCTACAAGAAAGACTTCTACCAAAAAATATATATATATATATATATATATATATATATATATATATATATATATATATATATATATATATATATATATATATATATATATATATATATAATATATATAATATATAATATAATATAATATAATATAATATAATATAATATATTGTATTGTATTTACATGCTCAAGATCATCCTTATAAAATAGGTATGCCTTATAAGTCAGAAAAATGGTAAGTGTAGATATCTGTGCTTAAGCATATTTGCAGTTAGATTAATGGATTGTGGTGGTGCTTACAGAGTGGTCTGTCGATGCTCCTTCACCCGGTCCCTGTGTACACGGCGCACTATCACGCGCTCTCTCTTCATCTGAGACCTTCGTGTCAGGTGCGTACCGTCATCTGCACTATCCTAATGCCTGGTTGGTAGTGCCACCTGGAGCACAGTACTGCTCATTGTCTTCATTAAATTATAGTATTTTAATATCTTTAAATGGCAGAATACTTTTACGTTCCTTATACTTTGTGTGGTTGCCCGTTCCTTTACATTTTGAGGTTGTGTATATGTTAAGCAGTGAAGGAAATTGACAGTTGGTACAGTAAATGGTGATAAGTGATTGCTTTGACAGGTCAATGCAAAGAGAATATGCCAGAGATAAAATTGTTTATATATACCATAAAATAAATATATAATGAATTTAAAGCCAATTCATGTTGGTTATATAGAATGTTGGGTGGGTTGTGAGCTCTGTTGAACCTACCAGCAATGTATATGGAAGTGTTATTTGACACAAATAATTTATTATGTGATAAGCAATATTTTGATCAATAAATGTTATTAACATACAGTATTAATGTCAACATGATCTTGTCTAATATGAAATTTTATTGTATTATTTTAGGAAACCTGGTGATGTTTTTGGTAATCATAACTATTATTTTAGGACGCGAGTTGTTCTACTGCTCACCTAGAACTAACGCAAGCATTGTCGTTGGTGCAAGGTCCAATTATATCGCCCAGTGGACACCAAGACTGGAGTCTGCAGCAGCTCTTCTCAACTCAGTTGATATATACTTGTCCTTTGGCATCAATGTCCAAGATATATGTAGATGTTACTGACAATGTTGTAAGTTTGTTTTCAATGACTGTCACCTACTTATTTTCTAATGTAAGCCAGACATAAGCAGCGGCAGGCACTAAATTCTTATGGTTACAGAAACATACAGTGTACTATGTGTAGTTTTAGGCAAATTGTAGTAGGTCATCCCTGATAGTATGTAAAATATCTATCCCCCGACAGCTCTGCCCAACCACTTAGGCTGGATGATAGGGGGACAGTCTCGCTTCATGCAGGTCGTTGTTCAATCCCCGACTGTCCAAGTGGTTGGGCACCACTCCTTCCCCCCTCCTCCCGTCCCATCCCATATCCTTATCCTAACCCTTTCCAAGTGCTATATAGTCATAATGGCTTGGCACTTTCCCCTGACAGCCCACTGACATTGTTGTTAATGATGATTTGGGAAAATAGCACAATTATAAGTAGCAGTTTTTCCCTGCCAGAATGGGAACCTGGCCAATGTTGGCTACAAAGTGAGTGTGTTACCACTGCACCACAGCCTCTGCTTCAGTCTGTATAGTAACCCATCAATGATGACCAAAGCACACACCAGAAGATGAAGAGACAACGTTTTGGTCTGTCCTGGACCATTATCAAGTCGATTGTGGTCCAGGACGGATCAAAACATCATGGTCTCTTCATCTTCTGGTGTGTTGTGTGGCCATCACATCTTCAGCCACGTTGTTGTGACTCATGGTCTGCATAACCCATCAGTCATTCACTACATTACATCTCCATTATTTAACATTCATTCCTTAGTAAATGATGTTGATTCTGTATATTAAATAAGAGTAAAGAGGATGTTAAAGTAGTGATAACAAGATTTAAACTTCTTTTAATACCTTGTTACTAATTAGGATATGAAGAAATTTACGTTGAATCCTGAGCCAGACAGCATTGATGAAAGTGGCAGCGAAACTAGCCTTCGTCAGCTTGCTGTCTATGATGTACAAGCTTCACTGACAGGAGATGCATTCAACATAGAGGCTACTTACAAATCTCGTCATATATACGGTATCATTCCCTCTCCTCACCTACACGTTTCTCGATATATCACTGGTAAGACCACGCATGCTTTATTGTTTTAAAGTATTATACAATATGTGAAGATATGATGGTATAAAAAGACAAGTCAAGTTAAATTGAAGTAAATATAAATGAGCATTAATGTTTGCAAGTGAATAACATTGAATGTGCTGCACAATGAAATTCTTGCAGGATCTGATATAAACAAATCCACAAGAGCCGTGACGAGGATTCGAACTTGCGTCCGGGAGCATCCCAGACACTACCTTAATCGACTGAGCTACGACTGGATCTACGTAGCCTCGGAGAGGCTACTGGATCCAGTAAGTTCAGTAGAACTTCGGTTTCAACCCTTTTAACCCTGTCGTAGCTCAGTCGATTAGGGCAGTGTCTGGGATGCTCCCGGACGCAGGTTCGAATCCTTGTCACGGCCCTTGTGGATTTGTTCATTTGATGTATCACGTTAGTGTGATTTCAGTGTGTAATGGGTCTGATATATCTTTGAGAAAATTTGTAAGCTGTATAATGGAAGTGAATGTACATTCTTTAACTCCTCATGGACATGCACTATTCACTGGTTATCATGGTCCAGCTTGTAGTGTGTGTGTACCGGAGGCGTTGAGGGACGCAGGTTGGATCCCATTGTACTGCCTCAATACTTTCTCTTGGACACATAATAATGAGCATTCATAATATCATCTCTGCATGCACAAACTTGAATCATCACTTTTTTTTTTTTTTTTTAATTAGGTTATGGGCAAGAGAGTGGTAGTATTACAGTGAAATTTACCAACACCGCCGCCACTACGTTATCCGTGGTGTACCTTGAGGTTCTTCCGTGGTATCTGCGTCTCTTTCTCCACACTTCTCACACGCACGGGCAGATGAAATCTTGTAGGTCCTGAATGTTTGTTTTGAACGCGTTTGTAGTCTTATTATGGAGACATTATTCCTAGAAACAAAAAATTGCCTGTTGTACAAATGAATCATTCATTATGAAATGTGGTTTCATATCTTTCTGACCAATGAGATTTTTACTTAAATTTACTCAGGGAGGTTTTTGTGTGTACGGACTATACACCCTTCTTGTATGATTTATTCATTTATTATTTTTAAAGGTGTGAGTCATACACATATCCCTTGAAAAATTTTATGGTTCAAAATGAGGTTATATATTTCATAACAATTATTATTGTACTGTACTGTATTTAATAAGTACGGTAGTGATCTCGAAATGTTAGCTTGGCAGTTGCAGCGTGTTTTTTGTATATATTGCCCTCTGTGATGGGGAGACTTATAATACATTCCATATATAATACGATACTCATGTTGAATATGTTGACAGTGTACGTTTCAAAACTGGTGACTGCTCGAGACCGAGAGCAGGGATGGCTCTACGAGGCAGTTGTGGAGATTCCTGCCAAGTCGACTATAGAGCTTAGTCTAGAGTTCACAAGGGCTCTGCTTAAGTGGCTGGAATATCCCCCAGATGCAAATCACGGCTTCTATATTCCATCAGCAACCATTTCTACAGTTCTCCCCACTCCGCTCAATGTCTCGGTCAACAATCTGACTGGTTCTACGCTAAAGGAAAAGTAAGTAGAGTCATGATCACATTGAGAAAATATATATAATGTAGAGTAAATCTGATGGCCCTAGGATTGGTTAATATGAAGAACTTCAACTAAATACATGATAAAACACAATCAAATCTCCCCATAGAAGGTAAATGATGAGTGAAGGATCTGGGAATAATGTCAGACGACCTAATGTTTAGTGAGTATAACAAAGCGAATATAGTGTTTGCCAGAAAATGATAGGATGACTTAAGAGAATCTTCAAATCGAGGGCTTTTACCACAATGCTAATAGTATTTAAATCACTTGTGATTTCTCACCTTGAGTACTCGCTTCCCATTTCAAAGTGAGAGAGATTTCTGAAGTGGCACGCCCCTTTCAACGTGTCGGCCTGGTGACACACCTTTCTAATTAGATACACTCTGCTGTTCTACACATTTCTGTTCTGACATGTGTTTACCACCATTTGTGTGTGTGTAATTACCTAAGTGTAGTTACAAGATGAGAGCTATGCTCGTGGTGTCCCGTCTTCCCAGCACTCTTTGTCATATAACACTTTGAAACTACTGACGGTCTTGGCCTCTACCACCTTCTCACCTAACTTGTTCCAACCGTCTACCACTCAGTTTACAAAAGAAAACTTTCTAATATTTTTGTGGCACCTTTGTTTTGGTGCATAGGTGGCTGAGTTCTTGGTGTCCTAAGTACAGTGATACCTTGGTTTTCAAATTTAATCCGTTCCCAGAGATGGGTTGTGAGCCGAAAATTTGCAACCGGAAACAAGTTTTCCCATAAGAAATAATGTAAATTGAATTCATCTGTTCCACACTCCCAAAAATATTAACTTCAAAATACATTTCATACATAATACAGTGGCACCTCGATTAACGAGTTTAATCCGTTCCGGCACCGAGCTCGTCATGTGGAAAACTCGTCTTGTGAAACAACAACAAAACTGTTGTATAAGGTGTCCAAGAACCAGCGGAAATGCTCATTAATTGAGGAAAAGCTCGTTAGTAGAGACAAATGTTCTGAGAGTGGCTTGTTACTTGAAATGCTCGTAGATAGAGCCATGCGTTAATCGAGGTGCCACTGTATACACAACTAATTTGTACTATAGTATAGTATGTACAAGTTATAGCTGCTTGCCTTTATTGATGACTCTTGTTGGCGTATGGAAGACGGTGAGGAGCGGGGGAGGGGGGGTGGGGTGTTAGTGTTTGGAAGGGAAGTCCCCGTCCATTATAACATCAGGCAGTAAGGACTTCTCTGGGGTACTCTTTCCGCTATGTTTTGCAGAAGTACCACTAGGACCTGGTTGTGGGTCTCGGCTTGCTTGTCTTACTAAGAATCTGTATAGACATGTTTTTCCCTACATTTTAACACTTGTCTGTAATAAGACATTACATTGTCATTAAAAAGGTCAATGCAACAGCCGGCTACAGTTCTATCTGGGTGAGTCTTTTCAGCATAACTTTGCAGTTCTTCCCATTCTTCACACATTTTCTTAATGAGGAAGGGACATCCTCTACTGCCTCTACTCAACTATTTTCTTAGGTTGAACCTTTCCACTCAGTTTCTTGGGACCCATAGCATGATATATAATAATTGCAATACTTTTATGTTCAAAAACCAAAAAGCAGAAAAACAATTAAATTCTTTACAAAGAATTCAAGCATCACTAAGCGGGAGGCACTGGTACGTAAACTGAAGCGCGGTCGCCCGTGCCACCAGGAACCACGCGCTCAGTCAACCAGTATATGTATCAACAAAGTCACAAGACAAGGCAAATTTCGTAACCCAATTCGAATTTTCCAAAGAAATTGAGTTTGTAACCCGAAAAATTCGTGAAGAGAGACGTTCGTTACCCGAGGTTCCACTGTACCTGTACCTCTTTCATCGCAGTGACAGTATCAAGTTCCTTAGCACTCCTTTTGCCTCTTAGTCTCTTATTTATCATGTTTCTTCTTTGTCTCTTCTGATGGTTTTGTTGTCTTTTTGTTTTCATTGGGTGTTAATCAACATCTTATGCTGTATACAGTTACCTCTTCTTGTTTGGCCTTGGCAGTGCCACTCTTGTTGGCATCTGGCATCGATGCTTCCCCCGAGTGCCTGTCTTCACCAGTTGTCTCGTGCTTTCTTTCACTTCCAGCTGGCTTGTGATCCTCTTGAGGTGTCTTGGTCGCTTAATAGGGGGGCTGGCATTTTTATCCTACCTCAATTTGTGGTGGCTGCTTTAGTCCAGGACATGTTTCTTACGGCTCTGTTTTGGTCGGCTCTCATCTCCCGTTGTCAGGTTGGGGGAGCTCTCCTCTGTGGCGTGGGTTCATTCCTTTGGCATTGTTGGGCAGTTTCTTTGTTTGCAGCCCTCTCCTTCTCTGGTGAGGAATGGGATGCTGTTCTTTGGTTGTCCTTTTCTGGTGAGGAATGGGAGGGGGATCCTTTGGTTGTTGATGCTTGGTTTGTCAGCCTGAGGTGCATCATTTGTTGTGTCTGGTAGTGGCAGTTCATCGCTATCTGTGCACTACCCACTCTGCCTTGGTGGATGTGCTCTTTGTTGACCCAGTTTCTTTGGGTTTCCTGTTCAAAGGCTAATTTATCACAGGTTGTCCTCAGCATCCTTAAGTCTGGTCAGCCTGCAGAGTACCCTCGGGCCCATGTTGTTTGCAAGTTCACTGTGTTTTCTAATGTGTTTTGGGCTCTGGAGTTTTGGAGGTCAAGCAGGGCCTTGGCAGTCCCAGTCAGCCTTGTGTTGCCATGGGGCAGGTTTTCTGCCCCACCGGCTCGTCATCTTGATTCATTTTTGCTCTCTGCCTCCACTGGTGTGTTCTATGATTTTCTTCTCCATTGTTAGCTTCAAAAAAAAAAAAAAAAAAAAGTGTTGAATGTAATGAAAGACTCATTCTGATAGGGCCTCAGTGGGTTCTTGATTTCCTTTCACTGTTGCCTACCAGGGGTGTCGGTGCATAGCAACTCTGCTCCGGAATGAGGCAATGACGGTTTGGAGCCCGGAGCTCAAACCGTCGGGTTGGTGCCATCGTCCATTGGTAACAGTCTTAACTAAGGGGTTCAAGCTAGTTCCTGAGTGAATCATTTGCAGAATCATTTGGCTGTTTCAGTGATTCTTTTTCCTTGAACCTTGCAGTTGTCCACATTGCTTTGCTAACTTTCTAGCAGTTTTCTCAATGTGGTTGATGGTAGAAATCCCCTGCTCCCTGTACCTCTGTTAAGGATGGGGGGGGGGAGTGAAGGCTCTGGCTCTTGGTCCCCCAGTAGGTCATACAGGACTTCTAAGAATGATGTGACTTTGTAACGGGAGCCATCTTGGCCAGACAACTTGAAGGAGCCACCGGGGTTCTAACAGAAAAAAAACATTTTATTACATTCAATGCGGGGTTTTCCATAGTGAAGGGGAAATCAATGTATCATGATTGATACCTATAGATTGAAATCTGAAGTATACCTATATACAGTACTTCAGATTCTTGCATATATATATATATATATATATATATATATATATATATATATGTCGTACCTAATAGCCAGAACGCACTTCTCAGCCTACTTTGCAAGGCCCGATTTGCCTAATAAGCCAAGTTTTCATGAATTAATGTTTTTTCGACTACCTAACCTACCTAACCTAACCTAACCTACCTTTTTCGGCTACCTAACCTAACCTAACCTATAAAGATAGGTTAGGTTAGGTTAGGTAGGGTTGGTTAGGTTCGGTCATATATCTACGTTAATTTTAACTCCAATAAAAAAAAATTGACCTCATACATATTGAAATGGGTAGCTTTATCAATTCATAAGAAAAAAATTAGAGAAAATATATTATTTCAGGAAAACTTGGCTTATTAGGCAAATTAGGCCTTGAATAGTAGGCCAAAAAGTGCGTTCTGGCTACTAGGTACGACATATATATATATATATATATATATATATATATATATATATATATGTCGTACCTAGTAGCCAGAACTCACTTCTCAGCCTACTATTCAAGGCCCGATTTGCCTAATAAGCCAAGTTTTCCTGAATTAATATATTTACTATAATTTTTTTCTTATGAAATGATAAAGCTACCCTTTTCACTATGTATGAGGTCAATTTTTTTTTATTGGAGTTAAAATTAACGTAGATATATGACCGAACCTAACCAACCCTACCTAACCTAACCTAACCTATATATATAGGTAAGGTTAGGTTAGGTAGCCAAAAAAAGCTAGGTTAGGTTAGGTTAGGTAGGTTAGGTCGACGAAAAAACATTAATTCATGAAAACTTGGCTTATTAGGCAAATCGGGCCTTGCATAGTAGGCTGAGAAGTGAGTTCTGGCTACTAGGTACGACATATATATATATATATATATATATATATATAAAATATATATAAAATATATATATATATATATATATATATATATATATATATATATATATATATATATATATATACACATACATACATACATACATACATACATACATACATACATACATACATACATACATACATACATACATACACCACTGACTTAAAGATCAGAGATGCCAAATATATTCTCTTGTTTTATGTTCTACAAGATTTTATATATTTAATTATTATTTTTGTACTTTATGTTTGTCACTGTCAAAGATTTACCTCTTTTTGCCTTTTTGTATTGTGATATCTCTATTAATATTTGAAATTATTCCTCCTGGCTAGTCCAACCACTTGGACTGAATGGTAGAGCGACGGTCTTAGTTCTGGCAGGTCAGCGTTCAGTCTTTGATCGTCCAAGTGGATGGAGGCTATTCCCTTCTTACATCCTGTCTTAAATCCTTATCCTCATATCCCTTCCAAGTGTTATACAGTATAGTCATAATGGCTTAGTGCTTTTGCCTGATAATTGCTTCACTTCCTCCTGGCTAGTATGAAATTGGTAATTATGATGACCACACACCAGAAGATGGAGATGATGACGTTTCGGTCTCTCCTGGACCATTATCAAGTCGATTGTCACAATCGACTTGATAGTGGTCCAGGACGGCCCAAGGATGTCGTCGTCTTGTCATCATCTGGTGTGTGGTTTGGTGATCATATCTCTAGCCACGTTATTGTGACTCGTCGTCTGCAAATTTGTAATTAATTTTCCATTTTCTACTACAGTATAATGATTGTGGTTTGCATATTTTATTTTAGACTGGTGGTGTCAGACAGTGCCAGTTTTATACGGATACACACGGAGACTCTCCTGGTGAGTCTACCCACTCCAGACTTCTCCATGCCATACAACGTCATTTGTCTCGCGTGTACAGTGGTGGCTCTGGCGTTTGGACCAATTCATAACATTACCACTAAAAAGTAAGTACAGCAGTGTACAGTGTTGGCAAATATGACTATGTGACATGTGTTTGTGTGTATACTCGCCTAAATGTACTTTCAGGGTTGACCATTACCTACTGAGCCTGGTCTCATCAGCTGTTGGTCCTCCTGACCCTCTTGTTTCTTGTATCTACTTTTCAAACGTATTATATAATTGTATTAGCTTCTACACACTCTTTGTTTAACCCATTACACTTGCTCACAATCCTTATGGTCAATAAAGTCTTTCTAACATCATTGTTACTCATTTATGCTTCAAGTTGCTGTTTATGTTCCTTTGTTTTTATCTTGCCTCATACTGTGTGTGTCCTCTGTCAGCATTGTCCAATTTCCCCAGAGAATCTTAAATGTATCAACCCGTCCTCCTGTTTAGATAGTACCTATTGTGACAGTCGTCAGTACTCACGAGTTCATACGTACTTAGCTTCTAGATAGTAGTATGCTGACCAGTAAGGAATTCTTTTAAAATAAATGAAGCTAAGACACAAAATTAAATATTCCTAGGCCTAGTATAGCACACATGTACTATATTAGGCCTCAGATATCGTGTATTAGGCCTAGGGAGGTTAAGTTTTGGTTGGTTTAGTTTGTCGAAGTAACACAAGTAAAAAATAGTTTTCCGATTTGTCCAACTCAATAGTTCAGATTTCTACTTTCTAATTTTGTTGTACGTCGGTATATATATATATATTGTGGTCCTCATCGTTACTATAAGTTGTACCAAAAGAGGAGGATGGACTGGATATATTGCTATTATGTCTTCTCGTTACACTCTCCCTTCAAGTACTGTAACCCCGCGATTATCCGGGATTCAAACATCCGGAAAACGCCCTTATACGGCCAAAATCGTGATCGGATAAAGTTATCACAATATCCGGCCAAAATGGCCACAGGAACCGGATAAAAGCTGGTTTGGCCGGATGAATATTCGGCCATACCGTATTAATCACCTCTGTGGCTCTAGACGCATGGTGGAGGAGGGGGTGGGGTGGGTGGGTGGTTTTGGGAGGGTGGGAGGGGTGCGTCGGAAGGGACCACCTGGGTACAGGAATTACCATTAATTTTAGAACACTTAATCATAGCCAAAAATAACTGAAATAAGTACTAGTAATTATGTAATAACAAATAAATAAGTTTCCTAAAAGTAATGTGCACAGGCTGAAGTTTCCTTCAAAAATATTGTGAGTTTATTTTCCTCCTGGCGGCCTACGTAACGTGCTATAGCTGCCCCACCCCAAGTGGACCTGTCCAACACTGGTCAACCCATGTGCGTCTGTCCCTCGTGTTATACACAGTGCTGCGCCATTAGTGAAATATTTTTTTAAATAACTTTTTTATTTTCATAGTAACTTTGAACATTTTTGGCCAAGATTATGTCTGGTAGCAGCATCAATCGTTCTGGAGGTGTTAAGAGGAAGAAAGTTGTCCTAACAATTAAAGACAAGTTACTGTTATACACCTCAACCAGTGCGGCCTCACAGTGCTGCTCCATTAGTGAAATATTTTTTTAAATAACTTTTTTATTTTATAGTAACTTTGAACATTTTTGGCCAAGACTATGTCTGGTAGCAGCATCAATCGTTCTGGAAGTGTTAAGAGGAAGAAGGTTGTCCTAGCAATTAAAGACAAGTTATGTGTTGTTCAACCAGTGAGGCGTCACAGGCAGCCAAATGCCTTCAACAAGTGAGGCGCCACAGGCAAGCAAGCGCCTTCAACAAGCGAGGCGTCACAAGCAAGCCAAATGCCTTCAACAAGTGAGACTTCACAGGCAAGCCAAGCGCCTTCAACAAGTGAGGCGCAAGCAAGCGCCTTTAACAAGTGAGGCATCACAGGCAAGCCAAGCGCCTTCAACAAGTGAGGGCATGCAAGCGTTTCAACACGTGAGGTGCATGGAAGCGCCTTCAACAAGCAAGGCCTCACAGGCAACCCAAATGCCTTCAACCAGTGAGGCTTCAGCAGCTGGCAGTCAAAACTAACTTTGCTTAATGAACTGTACAGTAATTTTAAGTGTTAATTTTAGTGTTGTGTTAGCATAGGTTACGTAAATTGTTAAGAATTCTTAACTTCAAGATGTGTGGCATCAATCAAGAAGACGAACACCATCAAGGTAAGTTGAGTTTTCTAGTTGAATATTTAATAATTATATGTGGCAAGGCAATTCAAATTATGTTGTTTTGTGGTATAAAAGTAGTTGGAAATTGTCACTTTTGGACTCGTAGGTGAAAAAGTACCATTATCTGAAAAATGTGATAATCCGGCTGGGGGTCCTTCCCATATAGTCCGGATGATCGAGTGGAGACAGTATGGTGAGGTTCAGTTCCCTTCAGCTCTCCTTGCAGCTCAATAATCGCTGTTCATATAAGATCCTCCTCATGTACCTCTGGACTTTTTTCTAGCTTGGTTTTATGCATCTTTAAATGAAGGTGGCATGCTCAGGTGGCCTACACCAGAAAGGGTCTCACATACATCCATACATCATGTACAATGTTATGAAGAACTCCTTCCCTAGGTTTCTTAATGTTGCTCTTATATTTGCCAGGTTTGCATGTACTCATGATGATATCCTATTTATGAAAGCCTTGGATGCTAGTCTATGGGGGTTGCATTTCAGGAAGTTGTTTCCTTTCGTATTCTTGACTGTTCAGTCGGTGTTCATGCTCCATCTCTCATTCTCATTACCTTGGATTTCTCTGCATTGTATCCATTTGTATCCCAGAACCCCATCAACCAGGTATCATTTCACCCAGCAGCATTGCCATGTTATCAAGTAGGTATTGTGATGTGGTCAGAGTAAATGTAAAAAAAAAAAGATAGTTGTACATTTGTTATGCAAGTACAGTTTAGTTGTAGCCGTTTGTGTGAAAAGTGTCAGATATCTCTCGACGGAGAAATAATTTGAATTTGGGTTTTGATGATGCATATACTCTTTAATTCTTTCTAATTTTAGGTTGGTATTAAAGAAAATAGAAAATAAAGAATCATCCTTCAGTCGTGTAATAAACAGAATCAAAAGCATATTTAGAAGACGGGAGAAGACCAAAATTGATGCTGCGGGTAAAGAGGCTACAAACGAATCCGTTATTGTGGAGGAAAATCCGCTCTATGAAGAGAGAGAGGAGCTGGAGGACATCACCGAAGAGGAGGAGGATGACGAGAAATCCAGCAGCAGGTCGGGAAGCGGCCATGAAAATAAGAAAGATAGATAGAGAGAGAGATGTTAAATATAATAATTGTGGTATTAATGTACAACAAACTATGTAACATTACAGGTTGATCTCTTGCACATACCTCAAGTTCTTATAAAAGTCATTAAATGGTTATCAAGTCATAAAGAAATCAAGTTGATTTGAGTGTTTGACTGGTAAATTTAATTATTATAATTATGGGTTGATTGGCACTATCTACTGTAGCAGTGTTAACGATATTTAACATTAAGTTGATTCTTAATGTACTAAAAGTCGTATCCGAGTCTGACAGGGTTTTATGGACAGAATATAGCAAGACGCGGCGGAACATGTGGAATAAATGGGGTGAAGTGGAGGTACCATAAGCACGATTCAACTCTTAAGGTGTACTTGGTACACTTGTCTCTATATACTAGTCACAAAGCGTGCGATGTGTCAATACGCTTGAAACGTGACCTGCATATCCTTGAGCAGACCAGCAGGATATGGCTTAGTGTTTCACGACCGTGACAAACACCGCTTGTTCCTGAAGCAGGAACCACCCTCTTAGGTGCTTGTGACAATTGAGAAATAAGAAATGCAGGTGAAACCATTATTGGTTTAGAATTTATACTAATGTATAACTCAAATTTCAGATTGACGGTTTGTCTTTTGATGGACTGTGAAAATGATTGTACACCTGTCGAGTCTATTTTGGTAGTTTTGATAAGTTAATCTATTAAAATATTGTGGAGAATTCAAGTAATAATTCAAGAGTTTCAGTTTGGTTATGAAGATACTGAGAAAGTCCCTTCCTGCCATCTTAGTTTGGATAACTCGATATTGTAAATTGAAAGTGAATGTCGGTAACATTTTCCGTTACACGAAGACAGTTGGCCTGCTGTGCTTTAAACATCAAAGCTAAGATAATGTTTCTTGTACAGTCCAGCTTAATTCTTTGTTTGTCTCTGAAACGATTTTGTGCATACAGTATAATTATCTTTGAGTTTTTGCACTTAAGACTTATCCCTAAATCTGAATAATCCAAATTTTAGAGGTAGAAAGTCAGGTTTGCTACTTGAAACCATGTAACAAGTATATACACATATACTTATGTGTATATTTATGCTATACACATAAAAACCCTGCTTTTCCTGTGATCAAAGCAAATTGCCCATTGTATGAATTGTTACCAGATTTTAAAATGGAAATTTTTTTATAACCTAAACTGTAATCAGTTTAAGGCCCAGGCTGTTTCCTGGTGTAATATCTCGTTGAAGCACATTTTAACACTTTGCCTGGCCCGGCGGGCCACCGCAAGGTAGGCCAGGCATTGTCTGTGAGCGCACAACCCAATGTTAAACTCTTTCACTCAGTGTTTATACAGTACTAATGAGAATAAGCAAAAATTTATTGCTAGCGGGACATTAACATCATGTCCCGAATTATGTGTTTATTGTTTTAGTGAAACAATATGTAAACATGAACATTATCATGATGCCAAAGTGTTAAGTCTGCTGATGCTGTTCATTCGTGTCGTACCATTTGACGCAAATCATACCTCTGCTCGGTAAAGACTGCTTCCAGGGCCTTTGCGTCTGGGTTCTGTACCATACTCTCCTGTCAATAATCTGATCATTTAGGTTGTAGCTTGTAATACAAAACACCACAGCCTTTGTCAATCACATTTTGAAGGAACTTGTGAGGGGATTCTGTAGCACGGTGGTCTACATCCTCGGCTCGCATCAAGGGAGTCGGGTTCAATCCCTAGTCAGGACAGAAATAATTGGGGACGTTTCCTTTCACCTGATGCTTCAGTAAGCATTAGGTGAAATAGGTAAATACGTACCTATTTACCTAGCAGTAAATAGGTACCCAGGAGATATGCAACAGTTGCATCCTGGGGAAGGTCAGAAATTGTCCTAGGGGGGGGACCTCGATAAGCATAACTACGGGCTTCCTGTCCCCAACAACAGGAACTTTTCTACAGGACTTTTCCATGTGTTTTGCACATTGGTCAGTAATGTGATGCAAATACTGGAACGTGAGTGGTCGAGATGTTTTACGCAGCTGTATTCCACTGTGCACATTACGATCCAAGTCTCATTATGTTTCTCATGTTCTGTATATTAAGATTGTAAGGTATTCCTCGAGACATTCCAGGGAGCACTTCCCAAGTATATAAGGTGCTCACAATAATGTATATTTACCAGAATTTACCTGAGGGCCTCAGTTTCGAGTGGCCTTGATGGGGGCAGGAAGCCAATGGCTTATCAAAGGTCCCCCAATTTTTCCAGCTGTATGAAAACTGAAGTACTGTCCTGTATGTTCAGTTCAATTAATAGTAATGGCAAAAATGTATCGTATATTTTGTTTTAATATTTTACACAGTATGGTTTAAGAATTTCCTGCCCTCCCCAAAAAAACTTGATGTGATTTAATAAATACATGCTCCTAGGAACATTTTTAATAAGCCTACATAATTATATATTGATACTTAATTGAAATGTTTATTAAGTATTCGTCGTACGGATAACTTGCGGTTGTCTCCTTGCTGCTTCAAACCCTGATTATTCATCTACCAATTTAAACCCCTGGTAGATGTGGTTTATATCTACCAGAAGTTTCAAGGTTTACATCTGGTAGACATAAACCATGAAACTGTGGCAAGAGCGGCCACCAGAGTCCTGTTCCCCCAGATGATGATGGTCGGTGGAGCTCTGGTCCAACTCCTGGTTCGTCACGTGGCAGTATCAGACTGTCACGTCTGATACTGTGTGAACACGGTAGTCCAGTGAACATGCTAGTCAGGTGAACACAGGTAAGCCAGGTGAACGCAGGTCACCCTCGGGTGAGAACGGGTAAATACAGGACCTGTATTATGTGCGAAGTTATCATTTGTGACACCCATAGGATAGTAACATCAAAACACTCCAAAACTGAGTTTTATTTCCATCTAAATTTTTAAATTTAATAATATACATTCATAAACAGATCAAGATTCTTAAGAACTAAACACCAGTGTCATAAGAATTTATTAAAATATAGAACGTGATAATGTTTCACTGACCAGATAGCGACTTTATGCAATTTGTTGGAGGCAGCATCTTGTTGTCAATTGTTGGGAGCAGAATGTTCGATAAGGTTCATCAAGTTCCCATCCTCCCCTAAGGCTTGGCCAACTACTGACCTTCCCGTCCCCCATGTAACCCACAGCAATTCCCGAATTCCCAAGTTACGGGACTCGATACCCTGCTCCCTCCAACAATTACATATCTAGCTATCCCCATGTACCAGTTACAATATATGTATTTACAAAATCAAACTTTCTTAACAGTTAA
>NC_091163.1:40814747-40862247 GCF_040958095.1 Procambarus clarkii
TCTAAACCAGAGGCAACATGTCAGTATATAAAAAAAAAAATTTATGTTGCCTAAAAAAATTAGGCAACATTTTAAGGCCTATGTGTACATTGTACTGATGTATTGCTTTTGTGTGTGTGACATATACGACGGAATGAAGACCAGAGGTCAGTTTAGATGCCCCCCCCCCTCCCCCAGGCAAATCTGGGCACATGATATTCCATTCACCTGGGCTGTAGGAGACTTGAACCCTGGACTCCGCACGTGTGAGGCCAAAGCTCCATCGACCGAGTTATTGAGTGGTCTCCTCGAGCCCGGGTGATTGGAATGTTTATTTCCTAGGAAGTGTGGATGACAATGTTATGATATTCATGTATGAATGAATCAACTTTGAAAATGTTGGTTTGATGCTGATTAAGTGTTAATCCAATAGTGATTAAATGTCAATGCAACATTAAAGAATGAGCTAACATTGGTTAAATTTTAATTAAATGTTGATTTAAAGTGAATGTAATGCTAACTAAACATTGATCAAAAGTTGACTAAATGTTGATCCAACGTTGATTAAACGCTGATCCAGCAAGTACTCGAGCCCGTTTTTCTCCTGGGTGTTGGATGATTATATCTGTTAAGAGGTTACACACATACCTGTCAAGAAATATATATGATTGCTCTGGTTTTATAATGTGTATTAAACCTCCCCAACAGACAAAATATGTTTGGGTAATGTTGAATCAACATGTGATCGACGTTTTCAATTAATTTCAGGTCAACAATAGATCAATGTTTAATCAACATGTGCTCAATGTGGAGTCGACATTGGATCAACAGTTGATCAGTGTTGTTGTATCGCCATTCATTGTATCAACATTCATTCAATGTTACAGTAATATCATTAACCTAGATTTGTCTAGGTCAGGGTTCTGAGAGGAAGAGAAAGTGAATGCATTTGCCTCAAGAACCACCAAGTGCATTGCTACCATAATTGAAATGATTCTTCGCGGCAGGGGATCGTATTCCAGGGACCATAGGATTAAGGACTTGCCCGAAACGCTACGCGTACTAGTGGCTGTACAAGAATGTAACAACTCTTGTATATATCTCAAAAAAAAAAAAAAAATAATAATCTCACAACCAAGAGTTGTGTCATTCATTAAAATTATCATTTATAAAATAATCAGCCCATCCTTCTAAAAAAAAAAAAAAAAAGTACAGTATCTATAGCAACTATTTCTTCAAATGGACTGTTGGACTCCTCCCCAAAATTAATATTTTGTATTATTTGAATTAATCTAAAAATATCAAAATATATAAACAACAAAATTTGCCTGAATTTGCCTGAGTGCCACTAGTGGCCTTGACAAGAACAGGAAGCTAGCTGCTTTGTTAAGGAAAATGGGTAGTTATTCAACTGTGTGCACCCACATTAGAACTACTGTACCGCCACACACAAGACTTGACGTGGACAGAGCCTGCACAGAGACTCATTTTCAGAAGAACTATCTGCATTGGAGAAAATTCAGCATTGGGCCCAGTGTTGTTAGCCACAGGGCTAACAACACTGCAAACCAGGCATGACAGGACTGATCTCATCGAAACTTTTCAAAATATTAAACAATTTGGAGGATATTAAAGATCAGATATACCACTTTTAAAGAACAATGGCTTCAAGCTTAACAAGCCACAAAGGACAGAAAACCAGGAGATCTTTTTCACCCACAAGGTTATAAATCCATGGACCTGCCTACACCCAAAGCCATAAATGCTGAAACAATGATGTAACTCAAGATCAAGCTTTAAAAGCAAGGGCCTTTAAAATCAAACCCAACCACTGGGTCGATGGTAGAGTGATGGTCTCACAGTCTACAGGTCGGGATTCAATCCCCGACCATCCTAGTGGTAGGGCACCATTTCTTTTACTGTCCCATCCCAAATTCTTATCCCTTCCCAGTGCTAGTCAAAATGGCTTGGCACTTTTCCCTGATAGTTCCATTTCAATCCTTAAAGTCAAAGATTTGTTTGACTATTCCTATAATTTTTTTTTACTGCAACTTTCAATTGCCACTTTCAGCCGCTGATGGATTCTCACCTCAAAATCCCTTACTTCGTCAATCTGCTGCTAGGTAATATTTTACATTTTTGTAGCTTTTTTTGTGCACTTTTGCCCCACATGCAAGGACTTGCATTTTTCGATACTACGGTATATGGACCCTTGCGGTGCCCCGCTCACCACACTTGTCCCCGTGAGATTTATATCCGTTTGGCACGACCCTTTTGGCTTGCTTAATTTTAACCATTCTTTTATCCATTCCAGTATTGTACAATTTATTCCATGTCTGTAATTCCCTTGTCTAACCTGTCGAGCAATACAAGACCAAATATACAATTTTTTTGGCTATTATAGTACATATATTTTGTATACTAGTGCTAGGAATCTTCATTTGGTTTAGGGCTTATATGTTGTGCCCTCTACAAAATTAATAGTACAAAACAGAAACACTGTTGTAATGGTCTCTCGGAGACTGGGCCACAGGCCCGTTGATCCCTGGAAACCCCCAAAAGGTTCCATGTCTTGTGGAGGCATAAATTGACCATGTAAATTTATCATGCATGGTAAATTTTGTTTGATGAAATAGTTGCTATAAGAATCATTATTTTGGCAGGATGGATTGTTTATAATATATGAACTGCAAACAAGTGATCATCTTTCCTAGAAGCTGTGTATGTAGGAAAGCTTCTAGGTACTGGAGCATGTAGCAATGCTCCCAGAAGGTAGAGTACATAGTAATGCTCCTAGAAGCTGGAGAACATAGCAGTGGTCCTAGAGGCTGGAGAACATAACAGTGGTCCTAGAAGCTGGAGAACATAGCAGTGGTCCTAGAAGCTGGAGAACATAGCAGTGGTCCTAGAGGCTGGAGAACATAGCAGTGGTCCTAGAGGCTGGAGAACATAGCAGTGGTCCTAGAAGCTGGAGAACATAGCAGTGGTCCTAGAGGCTGGAGAACATAACAGTGGTCCTAGAAGCTGGAGAACATAGCAGTGGTCATAGAAGCTGGAGAACATAGCAGTGGTCCTAGAGGCTGGAGAACATAGCAGTGGTCCTAGAGGCTGGAGAACATAGCAGTGGTCCTAGAGGCTGGAGAACATAGCAGTGGTCCTAGAGGCTGGAGAACATAGCAGTGGTCCTAGAGGCTGGAGAACATAGCAATGCTCCTAGAGGCTGGAGAACATAGCAGTGGTCCTAGAGGCTGGAGAACATAGCAGTGGTCCTAGAGGCTGGAGAACATAGCAGTGGTCCTAGAGGCTGGAGAACATAGCAGTGGTCCTAGAGGCTGGAGAACATAGCAGTGGTCCTAGAAGCTGGAGAACATAGCAATGCTCCTAGAAGCTGGAGAACATAGCAGTGGTCCTAGAGGCTGGAGAACATAGCAGTGGTCCTAGAAGCTGGAGAACATAGCAATGCTCCTAGAAGCTGGAGAACATAGCAGTGGTCCTAGAGGCTGGAGAACATAGCAGTGGTCCTAGAAGCTGGAGAACATAGCAATGCTCCTAGAAGCTGGAGAACATAGCAGTGGTCCTAGAGGCTGGAGAACATAGCAGTGGTCCTAGAAGCTGGAGAACATAGCAGTGGTCCTAGAGGCTGGAGAAGATAGCAGTGGTCCTAGAGGCTGGAGAACATAGCAGTGGTCCTAGAGGCTGGAGAACATAGCAGTGGTCCTAGAAGCTGGAGAAGATAGCAGTGGTCCTAGAGGCTGGAGAACATAGCAGTGGTCCTAGAAGCTGGAGAAGATAGCAGTGGTCCTAGAGGCTGGAGAACATAGCAGTGGTCCTAGAGGCTGGAGAACATAGCAGTGGTCCTAGAAGCTGGAGAACATAGCAGTGGTCCTAGAGGCTGGAGAACATAGCAGTGGTCCTAGAGGCTGGAGTACGTAGCGACATCTTGAGTGGCAGAAGGGTCGACATAACCCCAGTATCATGCAGCAAAGCTCAGAACAGGATCGTCGCCAATCTTGTTGTTGACATAGAGTGGGTTCTTGCAGGCCCGGACAATCACCAGTCCCAGACGAGCCACGAAGCAGAACACCGCCACGCCCAGCAGAACCACAATGAAGTAGCCGGTCTCAGTGGTTGACTCAGCATACTGCTTTATGTAGATCCCGACCAGAGCCACGATCACCACTGCAACAAACCAACTCTTGTTAGCTCTAGGAACATTTTTAGGGTGAACTTTAGTGTTGAAATCTTTGTTTGGGAAGACAACAAACCAACTCTTGTTAGCTCTAGATTTCGTCAACAAGTCTTGTTACCTTTGTTACCTGTTGGTGACGTGTTGAAAAGTATTTTTCCTGTAACTAAGGAATGATAAGTAAGCATCAGAATCCATTGCCTATACAGTATATAACATCTTGGGTATAATACAAATTCATATTTATGTCATTCAAACTACCGTTGAGGTGGATAGGAAGCCTGTACTTAGGCTTATGAAAGTCCCTCTAGGCCAACTATTGACCTACTTGAGAATGTAACACACACCAGTTGAGAGGCGGGACCATAGAGCCAAAGCTCAACCCCCGCAAGCACAACTAGGTGAGTGCAACAGTTGCATAACTTGTTGGTACTTGTGCACCGTCACATGAACAAGTGAAAAAGGAAACGTGTCCAACCATTTCTGCCCCACCCAGGAATCGAACCGGGTTGCCTGGAGTGTGAGTGGAGGCTGTAGACCACTGCACCAGAGGCGCCATTAATAAGAGACCTTGGGTACACTTACCAGCACGGGAGACATCTCCCGTCACGCAGGGTGCACTCCCACCTCCACAGATCTCTAGTATCAGCTCTTGATACTGGTAATGGCTCAAAAGGACCACCACTTACGGGCTATTCATGCCCGTGCCACCTCTTGGGTGGCTTAATCTTCATCAATCAATCAATCAACTTACCAGCATAGGGAGTAATGGTGTAGCGAACGTAGCGGTCAAGAATGGTGTTCTCGAGGACGAACCACAGGATCATTATGCCGGAGAGGGCCCCGAGCACCACATACACCACATACTGCATGTCCAGACCGGCAGCATACCTGCAGGATACACCACAACACGGCAGATAATTATGAGGAGCAAGCATTAAGACACTATCACTGACACTTACAAGGAAAATGCCTGTTAATAAAGTGCAACTTGAACTCTTTGGAGTGAAGACGAGAGAGAGAGATATTTAATACTTTACGCATGTAAGATCGGGGTTTCAAACGTGCTTAATATAATTACATATTGGAGTGAGATATATGCTAATAAATGTAAAATTTATCCAATGCAAAATAGGGGTGCCACAAGCTCAGTTGAAGAGTACTGTGTGAACATGATAATGTTTATTCAGGTAAAATTACATACATTCAAAATGAGTTACAAACATAATGTTGGATCTATAGATAAGAGTTAGTACATACTATGCTTAGAGCCACTAATACGCACGTACGGCGTTTCGGCCAATAAGATGTTCATGTATCTCTTTAATAAGCACCTTCCAGCAAATGTAAGAAATTTTAGAACAAAAGTCCAAACTTTAAAGAGGAAATATGACAAATTGTTGCCAGAGTTACTTGATGAGCGTAGTGGTGGCTGCGTAGGTCTAATGGCCTCTTGGACAAGTAATCTGAGACCAGAAGACCTTCACGAGGGAGTAGACAAACTCCATCAGTCACCTGTAAGCTCTCATAGTGAGAGAGGGATAATTGTTTAAGGGTGTAGTGTGGAACCATAATCCATTGTTGTGACTTAGCACTGCTGAAGAGTGTAGTCAGTGGCATGACAGTCTGTCTCGAAGGCTCCACCAGTGATTGGAGACATGGTTGTAAACTAATTGGTGGGTCATATTCCAGGGGCAAACTACTCATGTAAAGTAAGATGTGTTGTGGTAAGGGGGAGCCCTAAGCCTTGTAAGAGGAGTTAGACGTTGTCTAGGAGTCATATTCCAGGGTAAACTACTCAGGTAAAGTAAGATGTGTTGTGGTAAGGGGGAGCCCTAAGCCTTGTAAGAGGAGTTAGACGTTGACTAGGAGTCATATTCCAGGGTAAACTACTCAGGTAAAGTAAGATGTGTTGTGGTAAGGGGGAGCCCTAAGCCTTGTAAGAGGAGTTAGACGTTGTCTAGGAGTCATATTCCAGGGTAAACTACTCAGGTAAAGTAAGATGTGTTGTGGTAAGGGGGAGCCCTAAGCCTTGTAAGAGGAGTTAGACGTTGTCTAGGAGTCATATTCCAGGGTAAACTACTCAGGTAAAGTAAGATGTGTTGTGGTAAGGGGGAGCCCTAAGCCTTGTAAGAGGAGTTAGACGTTGTCTAGGAGTCATATTCCAGGGTAAACAAGTAGGGGTGAGCTGCGGGAAGAGAAGACTGTATAGGAGTGGGAAGTTGTGTTCTCCTGTACACAACAAGGTAAAAATACGATAAAATAGTGTGCTTATTAAAGGTTTAGAGATAAACAGTAATGGCGGTAAGAAGCCTCCTGGTTGATGGCCTAGCGACCCTGAATGACCAGGGGCCAGATTCACAAAGCTATACGCTAGTACTTACGAACGTGTACATCTTTCCTCATTCTTTGAGTTCTTTGGTTATATTTATTAAACAGTTTACAAGCATGAAAACTTCTCAATCAACTGTTGTTATTGTTATAAACAGCCTCCTGGTGCTTCGGAGCTCATTAACTGTTTAATAATTGTAAACAAATCCGCCAAAGATTAAGAAAAGATAGACAGGTTCGTAAGTGATTGCGTAACTGCTTCGTGAATCTGGCCCCAGACTCTTGGACGCTGCTTCACACAGTTCAGTGCAGTAACCACAATTGATCATGCACCCTTGAAAGGCATTAGTCAAGTTCAACACAAGACGTGTGTCAATAATCCCCCAAAATACTATTATCTGAAATAATTAACACCAGGGCCAGGATTCACAATCTGTACATCTGTCCACAATTATGGCGGCTTTGTTTACATATATTAAACAGTATGAGCTGGGAAGCACTACAAGATTGCAGTAACAATACTGCAATCCGAAAAGTTTCCAAACTCGCCAAAAGTCAATACAGCCTAAGCCAACTCGATCACAAGAAGGATGCAGAGGTTCTAGCCAATGAACGCATCAATGCTTGACAAAACCTGGCACTAATACTGACCTGAGGGCCACGCCCAGGTTGAGGAGGGCGGCGATGGTGCTCCAGGTGGTGTAGAGTGCCATGCCGTTGTGCCAGAGGACCCGGTACATCCAGAGGTCAACCTTAGCATGATGGCACATCCAGGGCCCATGGCGATACACACTGAAACACACAGTGGTCTTAAATGTGTATAGTTTTAGTTTAGTTCATTTATTATGAACCTCATATCCATCCTGTAGGTGGTCCAGTGGACCCCACACCCATCCTGCGGGTGGTAGTGGACCCCCATACCCGTCTTGTGGGTGGTAGTGGACCCCCATACCCATCCTATTGGTGGTAGTGGACCCCCATACCCATCCTGTGGGTGGTAGTGGATCCCCATACCCATCTTGTGGGTGGTAGTGGACCCCTATACCCATCCTGTGAGTGGTAGTGGACCCCCATACCCATCTTGTGGGTGGTAGTGGACCCCCATACCCATCCTGTGAGTGGTAGTGAACCCCCCATACCCATCCTGTGGGTGGTAGTGGACCCCCATACCCATCCTGTGAGTGGTAGTGAACCCCCCATACCCATCCTGTGGGTGGTAGTGGACCCCCATACCCATCCTGTGAGTGGTAGTGAACCCCCCATACCCATCTTGTGGATGGTAGTGGACCCCCATACCCATCCTGTGAGTGGTAGTGGACCCCCATACCCATCCTGTGAGTGGTAGTGGACCCCCATTCCCATCCTGTGAGTGGTAGTGGACCCCCCCATACCCTTCTTGTGAGTAGTAGTGGACCCCCCATACCCATCCCGTGGGTGGTAGTGGACCCCCATACCCATCCTGTGGGTGGTAATGGACCCCTATACCCATCCTGTGAGTGGTAGTGGACCCCCATACCCATCCTGTGGGTGGTAGTGGACCCCCCATACCCATCCTGTGGGTGATAGTGGACCCCCATACCCATCCTGCGAGTGGCAGTGGACCCCCATACCCATCTTGTGGGTGGTAGTGGACCCCCATACCCATCCTGTGAGTGGTAGTGAACCCCCCATACCCATCTTGTGGATGGTAGTGGACCCCCATACCCATCCTGTGAGTGGTAGTGGACCCCATACCCATCTTGTGGGTGGTAGTGGACCCCCATACCCATCCTGAGAGTGGTAGTGGACCCCATACCCATCCTGTGGGTGTGGGTGGTAGTGGACCCCCATACCCATCCTGTGAGTGGTAGTGGACCCCCCATACCCATCCTGTGGGTGGTAGTGGACCCCCATACCCATCCTGTAAGTGGTAGTGGACTCCCATACCCATCCTGCGGGTGGAAGTGAACTCCCATACCCATCCTGTGGGTGGTAGTGGACCCCCATACCCATCCTGTGAGTGGTAGTGGACCCCCCATACCCATCCTGTGGGTGGTAGTGGACCCCCACTCATACCCATCCTGTAAGTGGTAGTGGACCCCCACCCATACCCATCATGTGAGTAGTAGTGGACCCCTATACCCATCCTGTGGGTGGTAGTGAACCCCCATACCCATCCTGTGGGTGGTAGTGGACCCCCATACCCATCCTGTGAGTGGTAGTGGACCCCCCATACCCATCCTGTAAGTGGTAGTGGACCCCCATACCCATCCTGTGGGTGGTAGTGGACCCCCATACCCATCCTGTGAGTGGTAGTGGACACCCATACCCATCCTGTGAGTGGTAGTGGACCCCCCATACCCATCCTGTAAGTGGTAGTGGACCCCCACCCATACCCATCATGTGAGTAGTAGTGGACCCCTATACCCATCCTGTGGGTGGTAGTGAACCCCCATACCCATCCTGTGGGTGGTAGTGGACCCCCATACCCATCCTGCGGGTGGTAGTGAACCCCCATACCCATCCTGTGGGTGGTAGTGGATCCCCATACCCATCCTGTGAGTGGTAGTGAACCCCCATACCCATCCTGTGGGTGGTAGTGGACCCCCATACCCATCCTGCGGGTGGTAGTGAACCCCCATACCCATCCTGTGGGTGGTAGTGGATCCCCATACCCATCCTGTGAGTGGTAGTGAACCCCCATACCCATCCTGTGGGTGGTAGTGGACCCCCCATACCCATCCTGAGAGTGGTAGTGGACCCCCCATACCCATCCTGTAAGTGGTAGTGGACCCCCATACCCATCCTGAGAGTGGTAGTGGACCCCATACCCATCCTGAGAGTGGTAGTGGACCCCATACCCATCCTGAGAGTGGTAGTGGACCCCCATACCCATCCTGAGAGTGGTAGTGGACACCCATACCCATCCTGAGAGTGGTAGTGGACCCCATACCCATCCGGAGAGTGGTAGTGGACCCCCATACCCATCCTGAGAGTGGTAGTGGACCCCCATACCCATCCTGAGAGTGGTAGTGGACCCCCCATACCCATCCTGTAAGTGGTAGTGGACCCCCCATACCCATCCTGTAAGTGGTAGTGGACCCCCATACCCATCCTGAGAGTGGTAGTGGACCCCATACCCATCCTGAGAGTGGTAGTGGACCCCCATACCCATCCTGAGAGTGGTAGTGGACCCCCATACCCATCCTGTAAGTGGTAGTGGACCCCCATACCCATCCTGAGAGTGGTAGTGGACCCCCATACCCATCCTGAGAGTGGTAGTGGACCCCCCATACCCATCCTGAGAGTGGTAGTGGACCCCCCATACCCATCCTGTAAATGGTAGTGGACCCCCCATACCCATCCTGAGAGTGGTAGTGGACCCCCCATACCCATCCTGTAAGTGGTAGTGGACCCCCCATACCCGTCCTGTAAGTGGTAGTGGACCCCCATACCCATCCTGAGAGTGGTAGTGGACCCCATACCCATCCTGAGAGTGGTAGTGGACCCCCATACCCATCCTGTAAGTGGTAGTGGACCCCCCATACCCATCCTGTAAGTGGTAGTGGACCCCCATACCAATCCTGAGAGTGGTAGTGGACCCCATACCCATCCTGAGAGTGGTAGTGGACCCCCATACCCATCCTGAGAGTGGTAGTGGACCCCCATACCCATCCTGAGAGTGGTAGTGGACCCCCATACCCATCCTGAGAGTGGTAGTGGACCCCATACCCATCCTGAGAGTGGTAGTGGACCCCCATACCTATCCTGAGAGTGGTAGTGGACCCCCATACCCATCCTGAGAGTGGTAGTGGACCCCATACCCATCCTGTAAGTGGTAGTGGACCCCCATACCCATCCTGAGAGTGGTAGTGGACCCCCATACCCATCCTGAGAGTGGTAGTGGACCCCCCATACCCATCCTGTAAGTGGTAGTGGACCCCCATACCCATCCTGAGAGTGGCAGTGGACCCCATACCCATCCTGAGAGTGGTAGTGGACCCCCATACCCATCCTGAGAGTGGTAGTGGACCCCCATACCCATCCTGAGAGTGGTAGTGGACCCCCATACCCATCCTGAGAGTGGTAGTGGACCCCCATACCCATCCTGAGAGTGGTAGTGGACCCCCCATACCCATCCTGAAAGTGGTAGTGGACCCCCATACCCATCCTGAGAGTGGTAGTGGACCCCATACCCATCCTGAGAGTGGTAGTGGACCCCCATACCCATCCTGAGAGTGGTAGTGGACCCCCATACCCATCCAGAGAGTGGTAGTGGACCCCCCATACCCATCCTGAGAGTGGTAGTGGACCCCCATACCAATCCTGAGAGTGGTAGTGGACCCCCATACCCATCCTGAGAGTGGTAGTGGACCCCCATACCCATCCTGTAGGTGGTAGTGGACCCCCATACCCATCCTGAGAGTGGTAGTGGACCCCCATACCCATCCTGAGAGTGGTAGTGGACCCCCCATACCCATCCTGAGAGTGGTAGTGGACCCCCATACCCATCCTGAGAGTGGTAGTGGACCCCCATACCCATCCTGAGAGTGGTAGTGGACCCCCATACCCATCCTGAGAGTGGTAGTGGACCCCATACCCATCCTGAGAGTGGTAGTGGACCCCCATACCCATCCTGAGAGTGGTAGTGGACCCCCATACCCATCCTGAGAGTGGTAGTGGACCCCCATACCCATCCTGAGAGTGGTAGTGGACCCCCATACCCATCCTGTAAGTGGTAGTGGACCCCCATACCCATCCTGAGAGTGGTAGTGGACCCCCATACCCATCCTGAGAGTGGTAGTGGACCCCCATACCCATCCTGAGAGTGGTAGTGGACCCCATATTCATCCTGAGAGTGGTAGTGGACCCCATACCCATCCTGAGAGTTGTAGTGGACCCCCATACCCATCCTGAGAGTGGTAGTGGACCCCCATACCCATCCTGAGAGTGGTAGTGGACCCCCATACCCATCCTGAGAGTGGTAGTGGACCCCATACCCATCCTGAGTGGTAGTGGACCCCATACCCATCCTGAGAGTGGTAGTGGACCCCCATACCCATCCTGAGAGTGGTAGTGGACCCCCATACCCATCCTGAGAGTGGTAGTGGACCCCCATACCCATCCTGAGAGTGGTAGTGGACCCCCATACCCATCCTGAGAGTGGTAGTGGACCCCTATACCCATCCTGAGAGTGGTAGTGGACCCCCATACCCATCCTGAGAGTGGTAATGGACCCCTATACCCATCCTGTGAGTGGTAGTGGACCCCCATACCCATCCTGTGGGTGGTAGTGGACCCCCCATACCCATCCTGTGGGTGATAGTGGACCCCCATACCCATCCTGCGAGTGGCAGTGGACCCCCATACCCATCTTGTGGGTGGTAGTGGACCCCCATACCCATCCTGTGAGTGGTAGTGAACCCCCCATACCCATCTTGTGGATGGTAGTGGACCCCCATACCCATCCTGTGAGTGGTAGTGGACCCCATACCCATCTTGTGGGTGGTAGTGGACCCCCATACCCATCCTGAGAGTGGTAGTGGACCCCATACCCATCCTGTGGGTGTGGGTGGTAGTGGACCCCCATACCCATCCTGTGAGTGGTAGTGGACCCCCCATACCCATCCTGTAAGTGGTAGTGGACTCCCATACCCATCCTGCGGGTGGTAGTGAACTCCCATACCCATCCTGTGGGTGGTAGTGGACCCCCATACCCATCCTGTGAGTGGTAGTGGACCCCCCATACCCATCCTGTGGGTGGTAGTGGACCCCCACTCATACCCATCCTGTAAGTGGTAGTGGACCCCCACCCATACCCATCATGTGAGTAGTAGTGGACCCCTATACCCATCCTGTGGGTGGTAGTGAACCCCCATACCCATCCTGTGGGTGGTAGTGGACCCCCATACCCATCCTGTGAGTGGTAGTGGACCTCCCATACCCATCCTGTAAGTGGTAGTGGACCCCCATACCCATCCTGTGGGTGGTAGTGGACCCCCATACCCATCCTGTGAGTGGTAGTGGACACCCATACCCATCCTGTGAGTGGTAGTGGACCCCCCATACCCATCCTGTAAGTGGTAGTGGACCCCCACCCATACCCATCATGTGAGTAGTAGTGGACCCCTATACCCATCCTTTGGGTGGTAGTGAACCCCCATACCCATCCTGTGGGTGGTAGTGGACCCCCATACCCATCCTGCGGGTGGTAGTGAACCCCCATACCCATCCTGTGGGTGGTAGTGGATCCCCATACCCATCCTGTGAGTGGTAGTGAACCCCCATACCCATCCTGTGGGTGGTAGTGGACCCCCATACCCATCCTGCGGGTGGTAGTGAACCCCCATACCCATCCTGTGGGTGGTATTGGATCCCCATACCCATCCTGTGAGTGGTAGTGAACCCCCATACCCATCCTGTGGGTGGTAGTGGACCCCCATACCCATCCTGCGGGTGGTAGTGAACCCCCATACCCATCCTGTGGGTGGTAGTGGACCCCCCATACCCATCCTGAGAGTGGTAGTGGACCCCCCATACCCATCCTGTAAGTGGTAGTGGACCCCCATACCCATCCTGAGAGTGGTAGTGGACCCCATACCCATCCTGAGAGTGGTAGTGGACCCCATACCCATCCTGAGAGTGGTAGTGGACCCCCATACCCATCCTGAGAGTGGTAGTGGACCCCCATACCCATCCTGAGAGTGGTAGTGGACCCCATACCCATCCTGAGAGTGGTAGTGGACCCCCATACCCATCCTGAGAGTGGTAGTGGACCCCCATACCCATCCTGAGAGTGGTAGTGGACCCCCCCATACCCATCCTGTAAGTGGTAGTGGACCCCCCATACCCATCCTGTAAGTGGTAGTGGACCCCCATACCCATCCTGAGAGTGGTAGTGGACCCCATACCCATCCTGAGAGTGGTAGTGGACCCCCATACCCATCCTGAGAGTGGTAGTGGACCCCCATACCCATCCTGTAAGTGGTAGTGGACCCCCATACCCATCCTGAGAGTGGTAGTGGACCCCCATACCCATCCTGAGAGTGGTAGTGGACCCCCCATACCCATCCTGAGAGTGGTAGTGGACCCCCCATACCCATCCTGTAAATGGTAGTGGACCCCCCATACCCATCCTGAGAGTGGTAGTGGACCCCCCATACCCATCCTGTAAGTGGTAGTGGACCCCCCATACCCGTCCTGTAAGTGGTAGTGGACCCCCATACCCATCCTGAGAGTGGGAGTGGACCCCATACCCATCCTGAGAGTGGTAGTGGACCCCCATACCCATCCTGTAAGTGGTAGTGGACCCCCCATACCCATCCTGTAAGTGGTAGTGGACCCCCATACCAATCCTGAGAGTGGTAGTGGACCCCATACCCATCCTGAGAGTGGTAGTGGACCCCCCATACCCATCCTGAGAGTGGTAGTGGACCCCCATACCCATCCTGAGAGTGGTAGTGGACCCCCATACCCATCCTGAGAGTGGTAGTGGACCCCATACCCATCCTGAGAGTGGTAGTGGACCCCCATACCTATCCTGAGAGTGGTAGTGGACCCCCATACCCATCCTGAGAGTGGTAGTGGACCCCATACCCATCCTGTAAGTGGTAGTGGACCCCCATACCCATCCTGAGAGTGGTAGTGGACCCCCATACCCATCCTGAGAGTGGTAGTGGACCCCCCATACCCATCCTGTAAGTGGTAGTGGACCCCCATACCCATCCTGAGAGTGGCAGTGGACCCCATACCCATCCTGAGAGTGGTAGTGGACCCCCATACCCATCCTGAGAGTGGTAGTGGACCCCCATACCCATCCTGAGAGTGGTAGTGGACCCCCATACCCATCCTGAGAGTGGTAGTGGACCCCCATACCCATCCTGAGAGTGGTAGTGGACCCCCATACCCATCCTGTAAGTGGTAGTGGACCCCCATACGCATCCTGAGAGTGGTAGTGGACCCCATACCCATCCTGAGAGTGGTAGTGGACCCCCATACCCATCCTGAGAGTGGTAGTGGACCCCCATACCCATCCTGAGAGTGGTAGTGGACCCCCATACCCATCCTGAGAGTGGTAGTGGACCCCCATACCCATCCTGAGAGTGGTAGTGGACCCCCATACCCATCCTGAGAGTGGTAGTGGACCCCCATACCCATCCTGTAAGTGGTAGTGGACCCCCATACCCATCCTGAGAGTGGTAGTGGACCCCCATACCCATCCTGAGAGTGGTAGTGGACCCCCCATACCCATCCTGAGAGTGGTAGTGGACCCCCATACCCATCCTGAGAGTGGTAGTGGACCCCCATACCCATCCTGAGAGTGGTAGTGGACCCCCATACCCATCCTGAGAGTGGTAGTGGACCCCATACCCACCCTGAGAGTGGTAGTGGACCCCCATACCCATCCTGAGAGTGGTAGTGGACCCCCATACCCATCCTGAGAGTGGTAGTGGACCCCCATACCCATCCTGAGAGTGGTAGTGGACCCCCATACCCATCCTGTAAGTGGTAGTGGACCCCCATACCCATCCTGAGAGTGGTAGTGGACCCCCATACCCATCCTGAGAGTGGTAGTGGACCCCCATACCCATCCTGAGAGTGGTAGTGGACCCCATATTCATCCTGAGAGTGGTAGTGGACCCCATACCCATCCTGAGAGTGGTAGTGGACCCCCATACCCATCCTGAGAGTGGTAGTGGACCCCCATACCCATCCTGAGAGTGGTAGTGGACCCCCATACCCATCCTGAGAGTGGTAGTGGACCCCCATACCCATCCTGAGAGTGGTAGTGGACCCCCATACCCATCCTGAGAGTGGTAGTGGACCCCATACCCATCCTGAGAGTGGTAGTGGACCCCATACCCATCCTGAGAGTGGTAGTGGACCCCCATACCCATCCTGAGAGTGGTAGTGGACCCCCATACCCATCCTGAGAGTGGTAGTGGACCCCCATACCCATCCTGAGAGTGGTAGTGGACCCCCATACCCATCCTGAGAGTGGTAGTGGACCCCATACCCATCCTGAGAGTGGTAGTGGACCCCCATACCTATCCTGAGAGTGGTAGTGGACCCCCATACCCATCCTGAGAGTGGTAGTGGACCCCATACCCATCCTGTAAGTGGTAGTGGACCCCCATACCCATCCTGAGAGTGGTAGTGGACCCCCATACCCATCCTGAGAGTGGTAGTGGACCCCCCATACCCATCCTGTAAGTGGTAGTGGACCCCCATACCCATCCTGAGAGTGGCAGTGGACCCCATACCCATCCTGAGAGTGGTAGTGGACCCCCATACCCATCCTGAGAGTGGTAGTGGACCCCCATACCCATCCTGAGAGTGGTAGTGGACCCCCATACCCATCCTGAGAGTGGTAGTGGACCCCCATACCCATCCTGAGAGTGGTAGTGGACCCCCCATACCCATCCTGTAAGTGGTAGTGGACCCCCATACCCATCCTGAGAGTGGTAGTGGACCCCATACCCATCCTGAGAGTGGTAGTGGACCCCCATACCCATCCTGAGAGTGGTAGTGGACCCCCATACCCATCCTGAGAGTGGTAGTGGACCCCCATACCCATCCTGAGAGTGGTAGTGGACCCCCATACCCATCCTGAGAGTGGTAGTGGACCCCCATACCCATCCTGAGAGTGGTAGTGGACCCCCCATACCCATCCTGTAAGTGGTAGTGGACCCCCATACCCATCCTGAGAGTGGTAGTGGACCCCATACCCATCCTGAGAGTGGTAGTGGACCCCCATACCCATCCTGAGAGTGGTAGTGGACCCCCATACCCATCCTGAGAGTGGTAGTGGACCCCCATACCCATCCTGAGAGTGGTAGTGGACCCCCATACCCATCCTGAGAGTGGTAGTGGACCCCCATACCCATCCTGAGAGTGGTAGTGGACCCCCATACCCATCCTGTAAGTGGTAGTGGACCCCCATACCCATCCTGAGAGTGGTAGTGGACCCCCATACCCATCCTGAGAGTGGTAGTGGACCCCCCATACCCATCCTGAGAGTGGTAGTGGACCCCCATACCCATCCTGAGAGTGGTAGTGGACCCCCATACCCATCCTGAGAGTGGTAGTGGACCCCCATACCCATCCTGAGAGTGGTAGTGGACCCCATACCCATCCTGAGAGTGGTAGTGGACCCCCATACCCATCCTGAGAGTGGTAGTGGACCCCCATACCCATCCTGAGAGTGGTAGTGGACCCCCATACCCATCCTGAGAGTGGTAGTGGACCCCCATACCCATCCTGTAAGTGGTAGTGGACCCCCATACCCATCCTGAGAGTGGTAGTGGACCCCCATACCCATCCTGAGAGTGGTAGTGGACCCCCATACCCATCCTGAGAGTGGTAGTGGACCCCATATTCATCCTGAGAGTGGTAGTGGACCCCATACCCATCCTGAGAGTGGTAGTGGACCCCCATACCCATCCTGAGAGTGGTAGTGGACCCCCATACCCATCCTGAGAGTGGTAGTGGACCCCCATACCCATCCTGAGAGTGGTAGTGGACCCCCATACCCATCCTGAGAGTGGTAGTGGACCCCCATACCCATCCTGAGAGTGGTAGTGGACCCCATACCCATCCTGAGAGTGGTAGTGGACCCCATACCCATCCTGAGAGTGGTAGTGGACCCCCATACCCATCCTGAGAGTGGTAGTGGACCCCCATACCCATCCTGAGAGTGGTAGTGGACCCCCATACCCATCCTGAGAGTGGTAGTGGACCCCCATACCCATCCTGAGAGTGGTAGTGGACCCCTATACCCATCCTGAGAGTGGTAGTGGACCCCCATACCTATCCTGAGAGTGGTAGTGGACCCCCATACCCATCCTGAGAGTGGTAGTGTCCTGACCAACCATCAAAATACCTGTAATGCAGCATGCCAAAAGCCATCCAGTTGGTGAGGACGATGAACCACAGCAGGGCGGAGGCGAACACGATGAGCTCATTGTCCCAGACGAAGAGCCAGGCCACGTTGGCCATCAGGTTGAAGGTGTAGGTGAGCAGGAAGGAGGAGGTGAGCACCGAGGGACTGGTGTACACCGGGCCCACAGCGTTCCTTCGACACATCAGGATCAAGGCTGTAGAGGAGGAATTGTGTTATCATTGTTGAAGTGCACCAGCATCGAGGGCGGCAACGGGTCAACCTCTGGAGGGTTATTAAGACCACCACAACACCTTACTGACCAACCAGCAAGTATACTTTAGTCCTATCAACCTCTGGAGGGTTATTAAGACCACCACAACACCTTACTGACCAACCAGCAAGTATACTTTAGTCCTATCAACCTCTGGAGGGTTATTAAGGCCACCACAACACCTTACTGACCAACCAGCAAGTATACTTTAGTCCTATCAACCTCTGGAGGGTTATTAAGACCACCACAACACCTTACTGACCAACCAGCAAGTATACTTTAGTCCTATCAACCTCTGGAGGGTTATTAAGACCACCACAACACCTTACTGACCAACCAGCAAGTATACTTTAGTCCTATCAACCTCTGGAGGGTTATTAAGACCTCCACAACACCTTACTGACCAACCAGCAAGTATACTTTAGTCCTATCAACCTCTGGAGGGTTATTAAGGCCACCACAACACCTTACTGACCAACCAGCGAGTATACTTTAGTCCTATCAACCTCTGGAGGGTTATTAAGACCATCACAACACCTTACTGACCAACCAGCAAGTATACTTCAGTCCTATCAACCTCTGTAGGGTTATTAAGACCACCACAACACCTTACTGACCAATCAGCAAGTATACTTTAGTCCTATCAACCTCTGGAGGGTTATTAAGACCACCACAACACCTTACTGACCAACCAGCAAGTATACTTTAGTCCTATCAACCTCTGGAGGGTTATTAAGACCACCACAACACCTTACTGACCAACCAGCAAGTATACTTTAGTCCTATCAACCTCTGGAGGGTTATTAAGACCACCACAACACCTTACTGACCAACCAGCAAGTATACTTTAGTCCTATCAACCTCTGGAGGGTTATTAAGGCCACCACAACACCTTACTGACCAACCAGCAAGTATACTTTAGTCCTATCAACCTCTGGAGGGTTATTAAGACCACCACAACACCTTACTGACCCACCAGCAAGTATACTTTAGTCCTATCAACCTCTGGAGGGTTATTAAGACCACCACAACACCTTACTGACCAACCAGCAAGTATACTTTAGTCCTATCAACCTCTGGAGGGTTATTAAGGCCACCACAACACCTTACTGACCAACCAGCAAGTATACTTTAGTCCTATCAACCTCTGGAGGGTTATTAAGACCACCACAACACCTTACTGACCAACCAGCAAGTATACTTTAGTCCTATTAACCTCTGGAGGGTTATTAAGACCACCACAACACCTTACTGACCAACCAGCGAGTATACTTTAGTCCTATCAACCTCTGGAGGGTTATTAAGGCCACCACAACACCTTACTGACCAACCAGCAAGTATACTTTAGTCCTATCAACCTCTGGAGGGTTATTAAGACCACCACAACACCTTACTGACCAACCAGCAAGTATACTTTAGTCCTATCAACCTCTGGAGGGTTATTAAGAGATGAATGATACGCTTACCATAGAGATGAGCCAGCAGGAGCCAGATATAGATCACCGACCAGATCATGAAGGTGAAGCCGGCTGGGGTGACATCGATCTCGTACTTCGCAGACAAGTTGCCAACCGTCGACTCGAAGAACCCTGGAACACATCCAATTGTCAACATCTACAACCATTATATCGCTATATCATATCCAAAACGTCGTATCAACGCCGAAATGACGTCTAGTAACGTCATATCAACGTCAACAACGACATATTATCACAAGGTGATAAATATGTAAATACAATGTTGATACCATGAGATAGGATCGAACCTGCGGCTCTGGGCATTTAGGCACACTCTCTGCCGACTACACAGTGATGGGTCGAGGTTGTGCTCAGCTCATGTTGGGTCCCTGATGAGTCCCTGGTGAGTCCAGGGACGCAAGTTCGAGCCCAAGCAAGACCCGCAATATTTCTAAAGTTACATATATTTGATCAGATAAAATAACAGTCCACGTTTCTTGTTGCCATAGTCCATGTCTCTTGTTGCCATAGTCCATGTCTCTTTGCCATAGTCCACGTCTCATGTTGCCATATTCCACGTCTCTTGTTGTCATAGTCCACGTCTCTTGTTGTCATAGTCCACGTCTCTTGTTGCCATAATTCATGTCTCTTGTTGCCATAGTTCATGTCTCTTGTTGCCATAGTTCACGTCTCTTGTTGCCATAGTTCATGTCTCTTGTTGCCATAGTCCACGTCTCTTGTTGTCATAGTCCACGTCTCTTGTTGCCATAGTCCACGTCTCATGTTGCCATAGTCCACGTCTCTTGTTGTCATAGTCCACGTCTCTTGTTGCCATAGTTCATGTCTCTTGTTGCCATAGTTCATGTCTCTTGTTGTCATAGTCCACGTCTCTTGTTGCCATAGTCCACGTCTCATGTTGCCATAGTTCATGTCTCTTGTTGCCATAGTTCATGTCTCTTGTTGCCATAGTTCATGTCTCTTGTTGCCATAGTTCATGTCTCTTGTTGCCATAGTCCACGTCTCTTGTTGTCATAGTCCACGTCTCTTGTTGCCATAGTCCACGTCTCATGTTGCCATAGTTCATGTCTCTTGTTGCCATAATCCACGTCTCTTGTTGCCATAGTCCACGTCTCTTGTTGTCATAGTCCACGTCTCTTGTTGCCATAGTCCACGTCTCATGTTGCCATAGTCCATGTCTCTTGTTGCCATAGTCCATGTCTCTTGTTGCCATAGTCCACGTCTCTTGTTGTCATAGTCCACGTCTCTTGTTGCCATAGTCCACGTCTCATGTTGTCATAGTCCATGTCTCTTGTTGCCATAGTCCATGTCTCTTGTTGCCATAGTCCACGACTCTTGTTGCCATAGTCCAGGTCTCTTGTTGCCATAGTCCACGACTCTTGTTGCCATAGTCCAGGTCTCTTGTTGCCATAGTCTATGTCTCTTGTTGCCATAGTCCATGTCTCTTGTCTATGTCAGTAGTCACAGTATACAGTGTCCACAGTGTACCATGGTCACAGTGTACCATGGTCACAGTGTACCATGGTCACAGTGTACCATGGCCACAGTGTACCATGGTCACAGTGTACCATGGCCACAGTGTACCATGGTCACAGTGTACCATGGCCACAGTGTACCATGGTCACAGTGTACCATGGTCACAGTGTACCAGAACCACAGTGTACCATGGTCACAGTGTACCATGGTCACAGTGTACCATGGTCACAGTGTACCAGAACCATAGTGTACCATGGTCACAGTGTACCATGGTCATAGTGTACCAGAACCACAGTTTACCATGGTCACAGTGTACCAGAACCACAGTGTACCATGGTTACAGTGTACCGGGGCCACAGTGTCCCGTAGCTACAATGTACTGGAGCCACAGTAAACCATAGCCACAGTGTACCGAGACAACAGTGTACCATGGCGACAGTGTACCGGGGTCACAGTGTACGGAGACCACAGTGTACCGAAGCCTTAGTGTACTATGGCCACAGTGTACCGAGGCCACAGTGTACCATGGCGACAGTGTACCGGGGTCACAGTGTACCGATGCCACAGTGTACAGTGGTCACAGTGCACCATGGCGACAGTGTACCGGGGTCACAGTGTACCGGGGCCAAAGTGTACTGTGGCCACAGTTTACCGTGGCCACAGTGTACTGGGGGAACAGTGTACCGTAGCCACAGTGTACCGGGGCCACACTGTACCATAGCCACAGTGTACCGGGACCACAGTGTACTTCGGCCACAATGTACCGAGGCCACAGTGTACCATGGCCACAGTGTACCGGGGGCCACAGTGTACCAGGGGCCACAGTGTACCAGGGGCCATAGTGTAACTGGGACAACATTGTATCGGGGCCACAGTGCACCGGGACCACAGTGTATCAGGGGCCATAGTGTACCGGGGCCAGAGTGTACCATGGCAACAGTGAACCGTTGGCCACAGTGAACCATGGCCACAGTGTACCAGAGCCACAGTGTACCATGGCCACAGTGTACCATGGTCACAGTGTACCATTGTTACAGTGTACCGGGGCCACAGTTTACCGGGACCAGTGTACCGTGGCCACAGTGTACCATGGCCACAGTGTACCATTGTTACAGTGTACCGGGGCCACAGTGTACCGTGGCCACAGTGTAACATTGATACAGTGTACGGGGGCCACAGTGTACCAGGACCACAGTGTACCGTGGCCACAGTGTACCGGGGTCACAGTGTACCGTGGCCACTGTGTACCGGGGCCACAGTGTACCATTGTTACAGTGTACCATGGCCACAGTGTACTGTGGCCACAGTGTACTGTGGCCACAGTGTACTATTGCCACAATGTACCGGGGCCTCGGCGTACCGTGGCCACAGTGTATGTGGTTACAGTGTACTGTGGAGACAATTTATCGTGGCCGCAGTGTACCGGGGGGCCACAGTGTACCATAGTCATAGTGTACCGTGGCCACAGCATACAGGGGCCACAGTGAACAGGGCCAGAGTGTACAATGGCCACATTTTACTGGGGTCACAGTGTACCGCGACCACTGTGAACTGGGGCCATAGTGTACCATGATTACTGTGTACCAAGGCCTCAGTGTACTATGGCCACAATGTACCGGGGCTACAGTGTCCCGTGGCTACAATGTACCGGAGCCACAGTAAACCATGGCCACAGTGTACCGAGGCCACAGTGTACCATAGCGACAGTGTACCGGGCTCACAGTGTACCGATGCCACAGTGTACAGTGTTCCATGGCGACAGTGTACCATAGCCACAGTGTACCGGGGCCACAGTGTACCATGGCCACAGTGTACCGGGACCACAGTGTACTACGGCCACAATGTACCGAAGCCACAGTGTACCATGGCCACAGTGTGCCATAGCCACAGTGTACCGGGGGCCATAGTGTACCAGGGGCCACAGTGTACCGTGGCCACAGTGTAACTGGGACAACATTGTATTGGGGCCACAGTGCACCGGGACAACAGTATATCAGGGGGCCACAGTGTACCGAGGCCACAGTGTACCATGGCCACAGTGTACCGAGTCACAGTGTCCCATGGCCACAGTGTGCCGAGCCACAGTGTACCGAATCCCAGTGTACCATGGCCACAGTGTACCGAGTCACAGTGTCCCATGGCCACAATGTGCCGAGCCACAGTGTACCGAGTCACAGTGTACCGAGGCCAGAGTGTACCATAGCCACAGTGTCCCATAGCCACAGTGTACCAGAGCCACAGTGTACCGAAGCCAGTGTACTGAGGCCACAGTGTACCGAGTCACAGTGTACCATGACCGCAGTGTACCGAGGCCACAGTGTATGATGGCCACAGTGTACCGAGCCACAGTGTACCGAGGCCACAGTGAATGATGGCTACAGTGTACCGAGCCACAGTGTATCATGGCCACAGTGTACCGAGTCACAGTGTACGGAATCACAGAGTACCGAGTCACAGTGTATCGAGTCAGTGTACCGACCCACAGTGTACCATGGACACAGTGTACCGGGACCACAGTGTACTACGGCCACAATGTACCGAAGCCACAGTGTACCATGGCCACAGTGTGCCATAGCCACAGTGTACCGGGGGCCATAGTGTACCAGGGGCCACAGTGTACCGTGGCCACAGTGTAACTGGGACAACATTGTATTGGGGCCACAGTGCACCGGGACAACAGTATATCAGGGGGCCACAGTGTACCGAGGCCACAGTGTACCATGGCCACAGTGTACCGAGTCACAGTGTCCCATGGCCACAGTGTGCCGAGCCACAGTGTACCGAATCCCAGTGTACCATGGCCACAGTGTACCGAGTCACAGTGTCCCATGGCCACAGTGTGCCGAGCCACAGTGTACCGAGTCACAGTGTACCGAGGCCAGAGTGTACCATAGCCACAGTGTCCCATAGCCACAGTGTACCAGAGCCACAGTGTACCGAAGCCAGTGTACTGAGGCCACAGTGTACCGAGTCACAGTGTACCATGACCGCAGTGTACCGAGGCCACAGTGTATGATGGCCACAGTGTACCGAGCCACAGTGTACCGAGGCCACAGTGAATGATGGCTACAGTGTACCGAGCCACAGTGTATCATGGCCACAGTGTACCGAGTCACAGTGTACGGAATCACAGAGTACCGAGTCACAGTGTATCGAGTCAGTGTACCGACCCACAGTGTACCATGGACACAGTGTACCGAGTCACAGTGTACCGAGCCACAGTGTACCGAGCCACCGTGTACCGAGTCACAGTGTACCGGGGCCAAAGTGTACCGGCGCCACAGTGTACCGGCGCCACAGTGTACCGAGCCACAGTGTACTGAGCCAAAGTGTACCGGGGCCACAGTGTACCGGGGCCAGAGTGTACCGGGGCCACAGTGTACAGAGAAACAGTGTACCGAGCCACAGTGTACCGGGGACATAGTGTACCGAGCCACAGTGTACCGAGGCAAAGTGTACCGGGTCCACAGTGTACCGAGCCACAGTGTACCGAGCCAAAGTGTACCCTGGCCACAGTGTACTGAGCCATAGTGTACCGAGCTACAGTGTACCGGGGCATCAGTGTACCGGGGCGACAGTGTACTGAGCCACTGTGTACCGAGCTACAGTGTACCGGGGTCTCAGTGTACCATGACCACAGTGTACCAGAGCCACAGTGTACCGAGCCACAGTGTACCGGGACCACAGTGTACCGAGCCACAGTGTATCGAGCCACAGTGTACCGAGCCACAGTGTACCGGGGTCACAGTGTACCGAGCCACAGTGTACCGAGCCACAGTGTATCGGGGCCACAGTGTACCAAGCCACAGTGTACCGAGCCACAGTGTACCGGGTCAACAGTGTACCGGGGACACAGTGAACCGGGGCATAGTGTACCGAGTCACAGTGTACTGGGTCAACAGTGTACCGGGTCAACAGTGTACCGGGGCCACAGTGTACCGAGCAACAGTGTACCGGGGCCACAGTGTACCTGGTCAACAGTGTACAGGGTCAACAGTGTACCGAGCAACAGTGTACTGGGGCCACAGTGTACCGGGTCAACAGTGTACCGGGGCCAAAGTGAACAGGGGCCACTGTGTACCGAGAAACAGTATACTGAGCAACAGTGTACCGGGGCCACAGTGTACCGAGCCACAGTGTACCGAGCCACAGTGTACCGAGCCACAGTGTACCTGGTCAACAGTGAGCCGAGTTACAGTGTACCGGGGCCACAGTGTACCGGGGCCACAGCGTACCGAGCCAGAGTGTATCGGGGCCACAGTGTACCGAGCCAGAGTGTACCGGGGCCCACAGTGTACCGAGCTACAGTGTACCGAGCAACAGTGTACCGGGTCATCAGTGTACCGAGCCACAGTGTCCCGGGGCCACAGTGTACCGGGGCCACAGTGTACCGGGGCCAAAGTGTACTGAGCCACAGTGTACCGAGCCACAATATACCGAGCCACAGTGTACCGGGGCCAAAGTGTACCGGCGCCACAGTGTACCGGCACCACAGCGTACCGAGCCACAGTGTACCGAGCCACGGTGTACCGGGGCCACAGTGTATCGGGGCCACAGTGTACAGAGAAACCGTGTATCGAGCCACAGTGTACCGGGGCCATAGTGTACCGAGCCACAGTGTACCGATGCACAGTGTACCGGGGCCACAGTGTACCGAGCCACAGTGTACCGAGCCAAAGTGTACCCTGGCCACAGCGTACTGAGCCACAGTGTACTGAGCCACATTGTACCGAGCTACAGTGTACCGGGGCCTTAGTGTACCGGGGTCACAGTGTACCATAGCCACAGTGTGCCATAGCCACAGTGTACCGGGGGCCACAGTGTACCAGGGGCCACAGTGTACCGTGGCCACAGAGTAACTGGGACAACATTGTATTGGGGCCACAGTGCACCGGGACAACAGTATATCAGGGGGCCACAGTGTACCGAGGCCACAGTGTACCATGGCCACAGTGTACCGAGTCACAGTGTCCCATGGCCACAGTGTGCCGAGCCACAGTGTACCGAATCCCAGTGTACCATGGCCACAGTGTACCGAGTCACAGTGTCCCATGGCCACAGTGTGCCGAGCCACAGTGTACCGAGTCACAGTGTACCGAGGCCAGAGTGTACCATTGCCACAGTGTACCATAGCCACAGTGTACCGAAGCCACAGTGTACTGAGGCCACAGTGTACCGAGTCACAGTGTACCATGGCCATAGTGTACCGAGGCCACAGTGTATGATGGCCACAGTGTACCGAGCCACAGTGTACCGAGGCCACAGTGTATGATGGCTACAGTGTACCGTGCCACAGCGTACCGAGGCCACAGTGTACCATGGCGACAGTGTACTGAGTCACAGTGTACGGAATTACAGAGTACCGAGTCACAGTGTACCGACACACAGTGTATCGAGTCAGTGTACCGACCCACAGTGTACCATGGACACAGTGTACCGAGTCACAGTGTACCGAGCCACAGTGTACCGAGCCATAGTATACCGAGTCACAGTGTACCGGGACCAAAGTGTACCGGCGCCACAGTGTACCGGCGCCACAGTGTTATGAGCCACAGTGTACCGAGCCACAGTGTACCGGGGCCAGAGTGTACCGGGGCCAGAGTGTACCGGGGCCACAGTGTACAGAGAAACAGTGTACCGAGCCACAGTGTACCGAGCCACAGTGTACCGGGGCCATAGTGTACCGAGCCACAGTGTACCGAGGCAAAGTGTACCGGGTCCACAGTGTACCGAGCCACAGTGTACCGAGCCAAAGTGTACCCTGGCCACAGTGTACTGAGCCATAGTGTACCGAGCTACAGTGTACCGGGGCCTCAGTGTACCGGGGCCACAGTGTACTGAGCCACAGTGTACCGAGCTACAGTGAACCGGGGCCTCAGTGTACCATTACCACAGTGTACCAGAGCCACAGTGTACCGAGCCACAGTATACCGAGCCACAGTGTACCGAGCCACAGTGTACCGACCCACAGTGTACTGAGGCACAGCGTACCGAGCTACAGTGTTCCGAGGCCTCAGTGTACCGGGGTAACAGTGTACTGAGCCACAGTGTAACGAGCTACAGTGTTATGGGGGATCAGTGTACCATGACCACAGTGTACCAGAGCCACAGTGTACCGAGCCACAGTGTACCGAGCCACAGTGTACCGAGACCACAGTGTACCGAGCCACAGTGTTCCGAGCCACAGTGTACCGAGCCACAGTGTACCAGAGCCACAGCGTACAGAGCCACAGTGACCAGAGCCACAGTGTACCGGGGCGATAGTGTACCGAACTACAGTGTACCGGGGCCACAGTGTACCGGGGCCACAGTGTACTGGGGCCACAGTGTACCGAGCCACAGTGTACCGGGGCCACAGTGTACCGGGGCCACAGTGTACCGAGCCACAGTGTACCGAGCCACAGTTAACCGGGGCCACAGTGTACCGAGCCACAGTGTACCGGGGCCACAGTGTACTGAGCCACAGTTTACCGAGCCACAGTGTTTCGGGGCCACAGTGTACCGAGCCACAGTGTACCGAGCCAAAGTGTACCGGGGCCACAGTGTACCGCGCCACAGTGTACCGAGCCACAGTGTACCGGAGCCACAGTGTACCGGGGCTACAGTGTACCGAGCCACAGTGTACCGAGCCACAGTGTACCGGTGCCACAGTGTACCGAGCCACAGTGTACCGGGGCCACAGTGTACCGGGGCTACAGTGTACCGGGGCCACAGTTTACCGTGGCCACAGTGTACCGGGGCCACAGTGTACCGGGGCCACTGTGTACCGAGGCCACAGTATACCATGGCCACAGTGTACCAGGGTCACAGTGTACCGGGGCCACAGTGTACCAGGGCCACAGTGTACCGGGGCCACTGTGTACCGGGGCCACAGTGTACCGGGGTCACAGTGTACCAGGGCCACAGTGTACCGGGGTCACAGTGTACTGGGGCCACAGTGTACCGGGGCCACAGTGTCCCGTGGCCACAGTGTACCGTGGCCACAGTGTACCGGGGCCACAGTGTACCGTTACCACAATGTACCAGAGCTACAGTGTACCGGGGCCACAGTGTACCGCGCCACAGTGTACCGTGGCCACAGTGTCACGTGGCCACAGTGTACCGGGGCCACAGTGTACCGGGGCCACAGTGTACCATGGCCACAGTGTACCGAGGCCACAGTGTCCCGTGGCCACAGTGTTCCGTGGCTACAGTGTACCGTGGCCACAATGTACCAGAGCCACAGTGTACCGGGACCACAGTGTACCGTGGCCACAGTGTCCCGTGGTAACAGTGTACCGGGGCCACAGTGTACAGAGAAACAGTGTGCCGAGCCACAGTGTACCGTGGCCACAGTGTACCGGGGCCACAGTGTACCGTGGCCACAGTGTACCGGGGCCACAGTGTACCGGGGCCACAGTGTACCGGGGCCACAGTGTACAGAGAAACAGTGTGCCGAGCCACAGTGTACCGGGGCCATAGTGTACCGAGCCACAGTGTACCGAGACACAGTGTTCCGGGTCCACAGTGTACCGGGGCCAGAGTGTACCGGGGCCACAGTGTACAGAGAAACAGTGTACCGAGCCACAGTGTACCGGGGCCATAGTGTACCGAGCCACAGTGTACCGAGGCAAAGTGTACCGGGTCCACAGTGTACCGAGCCAGAGTGTACCGAGCCAAAGAGTACCCTGGCCACAGTGTACTTAGCCATAGTGTACCGAGCATCAGTGTACCGTGGCCTCAGTGTACCGGGGCCACAGTGTACTGAGCCACAGTGTACCGAGCTACAGTGTACCGGGGCCTCAGTGTACCATGACCACAGTGTACCAGAGCCACAGTGTACCGAGCCACAGTGTACCGAGCCACAGTGTAACGAGCCACAGTGTACCGAGCCACAGTGTACTGAGGCACAGTGTACCGAGCTACAGTGTTCCGAGGCCTCAGTGTACCGGGGTAACAGTGTACTGAGCCACAGAGTAACGAGCTACAGTGTTATGGGGGATCAGTGTACCATGACCATAGTGTACCAGAGCCACAGTGTACCGAGCCACAGTGTACCGAGCCACAGTGTACCGGGACCACAGTGTACCGAGCCACAGTGTTCCGAGCCACAGTGTACCAAGCCACAGTGTACCAGAGCCACAGTGTACAGAGCCACAGTGTACCGGGGCGATTGTGTACCGGGGCCACAGTGTACCGGGGCCACAGTGTACTGGGGCCACAGTGTACCGAGCCACAGTGTACCGAGCCACAGTGTACCGGGGCCACAGTGTACCGGGGCCACAGTGTACCGAGCCACAGTGTACCGAGCCACAGTTTACCGGGGCCACAGTGTACCGAGCCACAGTGTACCGTGACCACAGTGTACTGAGCCACAGTTTACCGAGCCACAGTGTATCGGGTCCACAGTGTACCGAGCCACAGTGTACCGAGCCAAAGTGTACCGGGGCCACAGTGTACCGCGCCACAGTGTACCGAGACACAGTGTACCGGGGCTACAGTGTACCGGGGCTACAGTGTACCGAGCCACAGTGTACCGAGCCACAGTGTACCGGTGCCACAGCGTACCGAGCCACAGTGTACTGGGGCCACAGTGTACCGGGGCTACAGTGTACCGGGGCCACAGTTTACCGTGGCCACAGTGTACCGGGGCCACAGTGTACCGGGGCCACAGTGTACCGAGGCCACAGTATACCATGGCCACAGTGTACCCGGGCTACAGTGTACCGGGGCCACAGTGTATTGGGGCCACAGTGTACCGGGGCCACTGTGTACCGGGGCCACAGTGTACCGGGGTCAATGTGTACCGGGGCCACAGTGTACCGGGGTCACAGTGTACCGGGGCCACAGTGTACCGGGGCCACAGTGTCCCGTGGCCACAATGTACCAGAGCCACAGTGTACCGGGGCCACAGTGTACCGTGGCCACAATGTACCAGAGCCACAGTGTACCGTGGCCACAGTGTACCGGGGCCACAGTGTACCGTGGCCACAATGTACCAGAGCCACAGTGTCCCGTGGCCACAGTGTACCGGGGCCACAGTGTCCCGTGGCCACAGTGTACCGTGGCCACAGTGTACCGGGGCCACAGTGTACCGTGGCCACAATGTACCAGAGCCACAGTGTACCGTGGCCACAGTGTACCGGGGCCACAGTGTACCGTGGCCACAATGTACCAGAGCCACAATGTCCCGTGGCCACAGTGTACCGGGGCCACAGTGTACCGGGGCCACAGTGTACCGTGGCCACAGTGTACCGAGGCCACAGTGTCCCGTGGCCACTGTGTTCCGTTGTTACAGTGTACCGTGGCCACAATGTACCAGAGCCACAGTGTACCGGGACCACAGTGTACCGTGGTCACAGTGTCCCGTGGCCACAGTGTACCGGGGCCACAGTGTACAGAGAAATAGTGTGCCGAGCTACAGTGTACCGGGGCCTCAGTGTACCATGACCACAGTGTACCGAGCCACAGTGTACCGAGCCACAGTGTACCGAGCCACAGTGTACTGAGGCACAGTGTATCGAGCTACAGTGTTCCGAGGCCTCAGTGTACCGGGGCCACAGTGTACTGAGCCACAGTGTAACGAGCTACAGTGTACCGGGGCCTCAGTGTACCATGACCACAGTGTACCAGAGCCACAGTGTACCGAGCCACAGTGTACCGAGCCACAGTGTACCGAGCCACAGTGTACTGAGGCACAGTGTACCGAGCAACAGTGTTCCGTGGCCACAGTGTACCGGGGCCACAGTGTACAGAGAAATAGTGTGCCGAGCTACAGTGTACCGTGGCCACAGTGTACCGGGGCCACAGTGTACCGGGGGCCACAGTGTACAGAGAAACAGTGTGCCGAGCCACAGTGTACCGGGGCCATAGTGTACCGAGCCACAGTGTACCGAGACACAGTGTTCCGGGGCCACAGTGTACCGAGCCACAGTGTACCGAGCCAAAGTGTATTGAGCCACAGTGTACCGAGCTACAGTGTACCGGGGCCTGAGTGTACCGGGGCCACAGTGTACTGAGCCACAGTGTACCGAGCTACAGTGTACCGGTGCCTCAGTGCACCATGACCACAGTGTACCGAGCCACAGTGTACCGAGACACAGTGTACCGAGCCACAGTGTACTGAGGCACAGTGTACCGAGCTACAGTGTTCCGAGGCCTCAGTGTACCGGGGCCACAGTGTACTGAGCCACAGTGTAACGAGCTACAGTGTACCGGGGCCTCAGTGTACCATGACCACAGTGTACCAGAGCCACAGTGTACCGAGCCACAGTGTACCGAGCCACAGTGTACCGAGCCACAGTGTACTGAGGCACAGTGTACCGAGCAACAGTGTTCCGAGGCCTCAGTGTACCGGGGCCACAGTGTACTGAGCCACAGTGTACCGAGCTACAGTGTTATGGGGGATCAGTGTACCATGACCACAGTGTACCAGAGCCACAGTGTACCCAGCCACAGTGTACCCAGCCACAGTGTACCGGGACCACAGTGTACCGAGCCACAGTGTTCCGAGCCACAGTGTACCGAGCCACAGTGTACCAGAGTCACAGTGTACAGAGCCACAGTGTACAGAGCCACATTGTACCGGGGCGATAGTGTACCGAACTACAGTGTACCGGGGCCCAGTGTACCGCGGCTACAGTGTACTGGGGCCACAGTGTACGGAGCCACAGTGTACCGAGCCACAGTGTACCGGGGCCACAGTGTACCGGGGCCACAGTGTACCGAGCCACAGTGCACCGAGCCACAGTTATCCGGAGCCACAGTGTACCGAACCACAGTGTACCGGGGCCACAGTGTACTGAGCCACAATTTACCGAGGTACAGTGTATCGGGGCCACAGTGTACCGAGCCACAGTGTACCGAGCCAAAGTGTACCGGGGCCACAGTGTACCGAGCCACAGTGTACCGGAGCCACAGTGTACCGGGGCTACAGTGTACCGAGCCACAGTGTACCGAGCCACAGTGTACCGGTGCCACAGTGTACCAAGCCACAGTGTACCGGGGCCACAGTGTACCGGGGCTACAGTGTACCGGGGCCACAGTTTACCGTGGGCACAGTGTACCGGGGCCACAGTGTACCGGGGCCACAGTGTACCGGGGCCACAGTGTACCGTGGCCACAGTGTTCCGTGGCCACAGTGTACCGTGGCCACAGTGTACCGGGGCCACAGTGTACCGTGGCTACAATGTACCGGAGCCAGTGTACCGGGGCCACAGTGTACCGTGGCCACAGTGTACCGTGGCCACAGTGTACCGGGGCCACAGTGTACCGTGGCCACAGTGTAATGGGGCCACAGTGTCCCGTGGCTACAGTGTACCGTGGCCACAATGTACCAGAGCCACAGTGTACCGGGGCCACAGTGTACCGTGGCCACAGTGTCCCGTGGCCACAGTGTACCGGGGCCACAGTGTACCGTGGCCACAGTGTCCCGTGGCCACAGTGTACCTGGGGCACAGTGTACCGGGGCCACAGTATACCGGGGCCACAGTGTCCCGTGGCCACAGTGTCCCGTGGCTACAGTGTACCGTGGCCACAATGTACCAGAGCCACAGTGTACCGGGGCCACAGTGTACCGTGGCCACAGTGTCCCGTGGCCACAGTGTACCGGGGCCACAGTGTACCGGGGCCACGGTGTACCGGGGCCACAGTGTACCAGGGCCACAGTGTACCGGGGCGACAGTGTACCGGGGCCACAGTGTACCGGAGCCACAGTTTACCAGGGCCACAGTGTACCGGGTCCCACAGTGTTCCAGGGCCACAGTGTACCAGGGCCACAGTGTACTGGGGCCACAGTGTACTAGGGCTACAGTGTACCGGGGTCCACAGTGTTCCAGGGCCACAGTGTTCCAGGGCCACAGTGTACCGGGGCCACAGTGTACTAGGGCTACAGTGTACCGGGGTCCACAGTGTTCCAGGGCCACAGAGTACCGGGGCCATAGTGTTCCAGGGCCACAGTGTTCCAGGGCCACAGTGTACCGGGGCCACAGTGTACTAGGGCTACAGTGTACCGGAGCCACAGTTTACCAGGGCCACAGTGTACCGGGGCCCACAGTGTTCCAGGGCCACAGTGTACCAGGGCCACAGTGTACCGTGGCCACAGTGTACTAGGGCTACAGTGTACCGGGGTCCACAGTGTTCCAGGGCCACAGTGTTCCAGGGCCACAGTGTACCGGGGCCATAGTGTACCAACTCTGATAAGTCATATCAACTAAGTACAGGGGGGTGGCGGGCCCCGGGGGGTGGGGGTCCTCCTATCTCTTCACTAAGGTCTTCACTCACAGCTCTATGTTGATGGTAAACTTTACTGAGCATAGTACACTTTACTGAGCATAGTAAACTTTACTGATCATAGTAAACTTTACTGAGCAAAGTAAACTTTACTGAGCATATTGTAAACTTTACTGAGCATATTGTAAACTTTACTGAGCATAGTAAACTTTACTGAGCATAGTAAACTTTACTGAACAAAGTAAACTTTACTGAGCATAGTAAACTTTACTGAGCATATTGTAAACTTTACTGAGCATATTGTAAACTTTACTGAGCATAGTAAACTTTACTGAGCATAGTAAACTTTACTGAGTATAGTAAACTTTACTGAGCATAGTAAACTTTACTGAGCATAGTGAACTTTACTGAGCATAGTAAACGTTACTGAGCATAGTAAACTTTACTGAGCATAGAAAACTTTACTGAGCATAGTAAACTTTACTGAGCATAGTAAACTTTACTGAGTATGGTAAACTTTACTGAGCATGGTAAACTTTACTGAGCATATAGTAAACTTTACTGATCATATAGTAAACTTTACTGAGCATATAGTAAACTTTACTGAGCATATAGTAAACTTTACTGAGCATATAGTAAACTTTACTGAGCATATAGTAAACTTTACTGAGCATATAGTAAACTTTACTGAGCACAGTAAACTCTACTGATCATATAGTAAACTTTACTGAGCATATAGTAAACTTTACTGAACATATAGTAAACTTTACTGAGCATATAGTAAACTTTACTGAGCATATAGTAAACTTTACTGAGCATATTGTAAACTTTACTGAGCATATAGTAAACTTTACTGAGCATATTGTAAACTTTACTGAGCATATAGTATACTTTATTGAGGATGGAAAACTCTACTGAGCATAGTAAACTCTACTCAGAATAACGTTTTTAACTTCACCAGTTAACAAAGAGTGATGAAGATGGTCCACACACAGGAGGAGTGGCGCTGCCCAGTAAACACGCCCCTCGGGGCCAGAGTTTACTTCACATCCTGGTGCCTAGTATAAGACCGGTCAGGCTACGGCCTCGCTTCCTCACGAGTCTGCGTTCGATCCCCCCCGACCCAGTGGTAGAGGTGATTGGGCACCATTCTTTCACTCCATCATATCCCAGGTGTTAGTCTGTCTCATATCCCAGATACTAGTCTATGCTCTCATTGGATATTATAGTTTTTACTGTTACCAAATTTCCTTTAAGTATTTTGGAGGTCGCTATCATGTCTCTTGACTTTCTGTTTTTTCCTCTCACAGCTAAGTAATGCTGGTCGAGGCCCAAACTGCATCCTGGGTGTTGTTGGGACAGGAACAACTGCATCTTTTCAAGTTAAATTCGTGCTTCTGGATGCACGAGGGCCATGCCTGGTGCTGCATACTGTAGGGGTGGTCGCACGTAGGTAGTGTAAAGTATTCCCAGGTGTATGTGGATCCAGCAACACATTCTAGGGATTTATACTCATGCAAGAATAGTTGCCATGCATAAAGTGTTGCCATGCTAGAAGAGTTGCCATGCAAGAAGAGTTGACATACAAGAAAATGTGCCAATCGAGAAGAATTGCCATGCAAGAAGAGTTGCCATAAAATAAGGGTAGCCATGCAAGAAGAGTTGCCATGCAAGAAGAGTTGCCATAAAAAAAGTTACATACAAAAAGAGTTGCCATACATGAAGAGTTGCCATACAAGAAGAGTTACCATGCAAAAAATTGCCATACAAGAAGAGTTGTCATGCAAAAAGAGTTGCCATGACAAAAATTGCCATACAAGAAGAGTTGCCACGCAAGAAGAGTTGCCATGTAAAAATAGTTGCCATACAAGAATAGTTGTCATGCAAAAAGAGTTGTCATGCATGAAGAATTGCCATGCAAGAATAGTTGCCATGCAAGAAGTCTTGACATACAAGAAAAGATGTCATGCGAGAGGAGTTGCCATAAAATAAGAGTTGCCATGCAAGAAGAGTTGCCATGCAAAAAGCGTTGCCATGCAAGAAGGGTTGCCATGCAAGAAGAGTTGCCATGCAGAAAGAGATGCCATGCAAAAAGCGTTGCCATGCAAGAAGAGTGTCCATGCAAGAAGACTTGCCATGAAATAAGAGTTGCCATACTAGAAGAGTTGCAATGAAAAAAAATGCCATGAAAGAAAAGTTGACATGCAAGAATAGGTGCCATACAAGAAGAGTTGCCATGCAAGAAGAGTTGCCATGCAAGAAGAGTTGACATGCAAAAAGAGTTGCCATGCAAGAAGAGTTTACATGCAAAAAGAGTTGCCATGCAAGAAGAGTTGCCATGCAAGAAGAGTTGCCATGCAAGAAGAATTGTCATGCAAGAAGAGTTGACATGCAAAAAGAGATGCCATGCAAGACGAGTTGCCATGCAGAAGAGTTGACATGCAAGAAGAATTGTCATGCAAGAAGAGTTAACATGCAAAAAGAGTTGCCATGCAAGAAGAATTGTCATGCAAGAAGAGTTAACATGCAAAAAGAGTTGCCATGCAAGAAGAATTGTCATGCAAGAAGTTAACATGCAAAAACAGTTGCCATGCAAGAAGAGTTGCCATGCAAGAAGAGTTGCCATGCAAAACAGAGCAGTGTTGCCATTATTTACCTTGTGGGGGCACACCCAGACCATAGGTGGTGGCATAGCCTCGCATGGTGTGGAACAGCCCTGGAAAAACAGTGTTGCGTCAAACACCAGTGTGGCGTCAAACATTAGACAGTGTGGCGTCAAACACCAGACAGTGAGGCGTCAAACACCAGACAGTGTGGCGTCAAACACCAGACAGTGTGGCGTCAAACACCAGACAGTGAGGCGTCAAACATTAGACAGTGTGGCGTCAAACATTAGACAGTGTGGCGTCAAACATTAGACAGTGTGGCGTCAAACATTAGACAGTGTGGCGTCAAACATTAGACAGTGTGGCGTCAAACACCAGACAGTGTGGCGTCAAACACCAGACAGTGTGGCGTCAAACACCAGACAGTGTGGCGTCAAACACCAGACAGTGTGGCGTCAAACACCAGACAGTGTGGCGTCAAACACCAGACAGTGTGGCGTCAAACACCAGACAGTGCGGCGTCAAACACCAGACAGTGAGGCGTCAAACATTAGACAGTGTGGCGTCAAACATTAGACAGTGTGGCGTCAAACACCAGACAGTGTGGCGTCAAACATTAGACAGTGTGGCGTCAAACACCAGACAGTGTGGCGTCAAACATTAGACAGTGTGGCGTCAAACACCAGACAGTGTGGCGTCAAACATTAGACAGTGAGGCGTCAAACACCAGACAGTGTGGCGTCAAACATTAGACAGTGTGGCGTCAAACACCAGACAGTGTGGCGTCAAACACCAGACAGTGTGGCGTCAAACATTAGACAGTGAGGCGTCAAACACCAGACAGTGTGGCGTCAAACACCAGACAGTGTGGCGTCAAACATTAGACAGTGAGGCGTCAAACACCAGACAGTGTGGCGTCAAACATTAGACAGTGTGGCGTCAAACACCAGACAGTGTGGCGTCAAACACCAGACAGTGCGGCGTCAAACACCAGACAGTGCAGCGTCAAACATTAGACAGTGTGGCGTCAAACATTAGACAGTGTGGCGTCAAACATTAGACAGTGTGGCGTCAAACATTAGACAGTGTGGCGTCAAACACCAGACAGTGCGGCGTCAAACACCAGACAGTGCGGCGTCAAACATTAGACAGTGTGGCGTCAAACATTAGACAGTGTGGCGTCAAACATTAGACAGTGTGGCGTCAAACATTAGACAGTGTGGCGTCAAACATTAGACAGTGTGGCGTCAAACACCAGACAGTGTGGCGTCAAACACCAGACAGTGTGGCGTCAAACATTAGACAGTGTGGCGTCAAACACCAGACAGTGTGGCGTCAAACACCAGACAGTGTGGCGTCAAACACCAGACAGTGTGGCGTCAAACACCAGACAGTGTGGCGTCAAACATTAGACAGTGTGGCGTCAAACATTAGACAGTGTGGCGTCAAACATTAGACAGTGTGGCGTCAAACACCAGACAGTGAGGCGTCAAACACCAGACAGTGTGGCGTCAAACATTAGACAGTGTGGCGTCAAACACCAGACAGTGTGGCGTCAAACATTAGACAGTGCGGCGTCAAACACCAGACAGTGAGGCGTCAAACACCAGACAGTGTGGCGTCAAACACCAGACAGTGTGGCGTCAAACACCAGACAGTGTGGCGTCAAACACCAGATAGTGTGGCGTCAAACACCAGACAGTGTGGCGTCAAACATTAGACAGTGTGGCGTCAAACATTAGACAGTGTGGCGTCAAACACCAGACAGAGTGGCGTCAAACACCAGACAGTGTGGCGTCAAACATTAGACAGTGTGGCGTCAAACACCAGACAGTGTGGCGTCAAACATTAGACAGTGCGGCGTCAAACACCAGACAGTGTGGCGTCAAACACCAGACAGTGTGGCGTCAAACACCAGACAGTGTGGCGTCAAACACCAGACAGTGTGGCGTCAAACACCAGACAGTGTGGCGTCAAACACCAGACAGTGTGGCGTCAAACATTAGACAGTGTGGCGTCAAACACCAGACAGTGTGGCGTCAAACACCAGACAGTGTGGCGTCAAACACCAGACAGTGTGGCGTCAAACATTAGACAGTGTGGCGTCAAACACCAGACAGTGTGGCGTCAAACATTAGACAGTGTGGCGTCAAACACCAGACAGTGTGGCGTCAAACATTAGACAGTGCGGCGTCAAACACCAGACAGTGTGGCGTCAAACATTAGACAGTGCGGCGTCAAAAACCAGACAGTGTGGCGTCAAACACCAGACAGTGTGGCGTCAAACACCAGACAGTGTGGCGTCAAACACCAGACAGTGTGGCGTCAAACACCAGACAGTGTGGCGTCAAACATTAGACAGTGTGGCGTCAAACACCAGACAGTGCGGCGTCAAACATTAGACAGTGTGGCGTCAAACACCAGACAGTGTGGCGTCAAACATTAGACAGTGCGGCGTCAAACACCAGACAGTGTGGCGTCAAACATTAGACAGTGCGGCGTCAAACACCAGTGTGGCGTCAAACATTAGACAGTGTGGCGTCAAACACCAGTGAGGCGTCAAACACCAGACAGTGCGGCATCAAACACCAGTGTGGCGTCAAACATTAGACAGTGTGGCGTCAAACACCAGTGAGGCGTCAAACACCAGACAGTGTGGCGTCAAACATTAGACAGTGTGGCGTCAAACACCAGTGAGGCGTCAAACACCAGACAGTGTGGCGTCAAACACCAGACAGTGTGGCGTCAAACACCAGACAGTGTGGCGTCAAACACCAGACAGTGTAGCGTCAAACATTAGACAGTGTGGCGTCAAACATTAGACAGTGTGGCGTCAAACATTAGACAGTGTGGCGTCAAACACCAGACAGTGTGGCGTCAAACATCCAGACAGGTGGGCGTCAACACATTAGACACAGTGTGGCGTCAAACATTAGCTAGTGTGTGGCGTTCCAAAAAACATTAGACAGTGTAGGCGTCAAACACTAGACCGTGTGGTCGTCAAATACTTAGACAGTGTAGGCGTCAAACACTTAGACAGTGTGGCGTCAAAAACACCAGACAGTGTGGCGTCAAACACTTAGATAGTGTGGCGACTCATAACTTAGACAGGTGAGGGCGGTCCAAAAACCATTAGACAGTGTGGGCGTCAAACATTAGACAGTGTGTGCGTCAAACACCCAGACAGTGATGGCGGTCAACACCTAGTGACAGTGAGGGTCAAACATTAGACAGTGTGGCGTCAAACACCAGACAGTGTGGCGTTCCAACAATTAGATAGTGTGGCGTCAAACATTAGACAGTGTGGCGTCAAAAACATTAGACAGTGAGGCGTCAAACATAGACAGTGTAGGCGTCAAACACCAGACAGTGTGGCGTCAACCACCAGACAGTGTGGCGTCAAACATTTAGACAGTGTGGCCGTCAAACCATAGACAGTGGTGGCGTCAAACACCTAGATAGTGTGGCGTCAAAACATTAGACAGTGTGACGGTCAAACATTCAGACAGTGTGGCGGTTCAAACACCTAGACAGTGTGGCGTCAAACACCAGACAAGTGGTGGTGTGCGGCCAACACCAGGACACGGTGTGGCGTCCAAACATTAGACAGTGTGGGCGTCCAAACACCAGACAGTGTGGCGTCAAACCACCAGACAGTGCTGGCGTCAAACACCAGACAGTGTGCGTCAAACATCAGACAGTGTAGCGTCTAAAACATTAGACAGTGTGGCCGTTCAAACACCAGATAGTGTTGGGCGTCAAACATTGAGGACAGTGTGGCGTCAAACATTAGACAGTTTGGCGTCCCCAAACACCTAGGGACAGTGCTGGCGTCAAACATCAGACAGTGTGCGTCAACACCAGATAGTGTGGCGTCAAACATTAGGACAGTGTGGCGTCAAACCATTAGACAGTGTGGCGTCAAACACCACGACAGTGATGGCGTCAAACACCAGACAGTGTGGCGTCAAACACCAGACAGTGTGGCGTCAAACATTAGACAGTGTGGCGTCAAAACACCAGACAGTGTGGCGTCAAACAACCATAGACAGTGTGGCGTCAAACACCAGACAGTGTGGCGTCAACACTAGACAGTGTGGCGTCAAACACCAGACAGTGTGGGCGTCAAAACATTCAGACAGTGAGGCGTCAAACATTAGACAGTGTGGCGTCAAACATTAGACAGTGAGGCGTCAAACACCAGACAGTGTGGCGTCAAACACTAGACAGTGCGGCGTCAAACACCAGACAGTGTGGCGTCAACACTTAGACCAGTGAGGCGTCAAACAGTAGACAGTGTGGCGTCAAACACCAGACAGTGAGGCGTCAAACAACTAGACAGTGTGGCGTCAAAACACCAGACAGTGTGGCGTCAAACACCAGACGTGTGGCGTCAAACCCAGACAGTGTGGCGTCAAACACCGAGAGCAGTGTGGCGTCAAACATTGACAGTGTAGGCGTCAAACACCAGACAGTGAGGCGTCAAACACCAGACAGTGCGGCGTCAAACATTAGACAGTGTGGCGTCAAACACCAGACAGTGTGGCGTCAAACATTAGACAGTGTGGCGTCAAACATTAGACAGTGTGGCGTCAAACATTAGACAGTGCGGCGTCAAACATTAGACAGTGTGGCGTCAAACACCAGACAGTGTGGCGTCAAACACCAGACAGTGCGGCGTCAAACATTAGACAGTGTGGCGTCAAACACCAGACAGTGTGGCGTCAAACACCAGTGAGGCGTCAAACACCAGTGAGGCGTCAAACACCAGACAGTGTGGCGTCAAACACCAGACAGTGTGGCGTCAAACACCAGACAGTGCGGCGTCAAACATTAGACAGTGTGGCGTCAAACATTAGACAGTGTTGCGTCAAACATTAGACAGTGTGGCGTCAAACATTAGACAGTGTGGCGTCAAACATTAGACAGTGTGGCGTCAAACATCAGACAGTGTGGCGTCAAACATCAGACAGTGTGGCGTCAAACATTAGACAGTGTGGCGTCAAACATTAGACAGTGTGGCGTCAAACATTAGACAGTGTTGCGTCAAACACCAGACAGTGTGGCGTCAAATATTAGACAGTGTTGCGTCAAACATTAGACAGTGTGGCGTCAAACACCAGACAGTGTGGCGTCAAACATTAGATAGTGTGGCGTCAAATATTAGACAGTGTGGCGTCAAACATTAGACAGTGTGGCGTCAAACATTAGACAGTGTGGCGTCAAACACCAGACAGTGTGGCGTCAAATATTAGACAGTGAGGCGTCAAACATTAGACAGTGTGGCGTCAAACACCAGACAGTGCGGCGTCAAACACCAGATAGTGTGGCGTCAAACATTAGACAGTGAGGCGTCAAACATTAGACAGTGTGGCGTCAAACATTAGACAGTGTGGCGTCAAACACCAGACAGTGTGGCGTCAAACATTAGACAGTGTGGCGTCAAACATTAGACAGTGTGGCGTCAAACACCAGACAGTGTGGCGTCAAACACCAGATAGTGTGGCGTCAAACATTAGACAGTGTGGCGTCAAACATTAGACAGTGTGGCGTCAAACACCAGACAGTGTGGCGTCAAACACCAGACAGTGTGGCGTCAAACACCAGACAGTGTGGCGTCAAACATTAGACAGTGTGGCGTCAAACACCAGACAGTGTGGCGTCAAACACCAGACAGTGCGGCGTCAAACACCAGACAGTGTGGCGTCAAACACCAGACAGTGTAGCGTCAAACATTAGACAGTGTGGCGTCAAACACCAGATAGTGTGGCGTCAAACATTAGACAGTGTGGCGTCAAACATTAGACAGTGTGGCGTCAAACACCAGACAGTGTGGCGTCAAACACCAGACAGTGTGGCGTCAAACACCAGATAGTGTGGCGTCAAACATTAGACAGTGTGGCGTCAAACATTAGACAGTGTGGCGTCAAACACCAGACAGTGTGGCGTCAAACACCAGACAGTGTGGCGTCAAACACCAGACAGTGTGGCGTCAAACATTAGACAGTGTGGCGTCAAACACCAGACAGTGTGGCGTCAAACACCAGACAGTGCGGCGTCAAACACCAGACAGTGTGGCGTCAAACACCAGACAGTGTAGCGTCAAACACTAGACAGTGTGGCGTCAAACATTAGACAGTTTGGCGTCAAACATTAGACAGTGTGGCGTCAAACATTAGACAGTGAGGCGTCAAACATTAGACAGTGTGGCGTCAAACATTAGACAGTGAGGCGTCAAACATTAGACAGTGCGGCGTCAAACATTAGACAGTGTGGCGTCAAACATTAGACAGTGTGGCGTCAAACATTAGACAGTTTGGCGTCAAACACCAGACAGTGTGGCGTCAAACACCAGACAGTGTGGCGTCAAACATTAGACAGTGTGGCGTCAAACATTAGACAGTGTGGCGTCAAACACCAGACAGTGTGGCGTCAAACATTAGACAGTGTGGCGTCAAACACCAGACAGTGTAGCGTCAAACATTAGACAGTGTGGCGTCAAACATTAGACAGTGTGGCGTCAAACATTAGACAGTGAGGCGTCAAACATTAGACAGTGTGGCGTCAAACATTAGACAGTGCGGCCTCAAACACCAGACAGTGTGGCGTCAAACATTAGACAGTGCGGCGTCAAACATTAGACAGTGTGGCGTCAAACATTAGACAGTGCGGCGTCAAACATTAGACAGTGTGGCGTCAAACATTAGACAGTGCGGCGTCAAACATTAGACAGTGTGGCGTCAAACACCAGACAGTGTGGCGTCAAACACCAGACAGTGTGGCGTCAAACACCAGACAGTGTGGCGTCAAACACCAGACAGTGTGGCGTCAAACACCAGACAGTGTGGCGTCAAACACCAGACAGTGTGGCGTCAAACATTAGACAGTGCGGCGTCAAACATTAGACAGTGTGGCGTCAAACACCAGACAGTGTGGCGTCAAACATTAGACAGTGTGGCGTCAAACATTAGACAGTTTGGCGTCAAACATTAGACAGTGTGGCGTCAAACATTAGACAGTGTGGCGTCAAACACCAGACAGTGTGGCGTCAAACATTAGACAGTGTAGCGTCAAACATTAGACAGTGTGGCGTCAAACACCAGACAGTGTGGCGTCAAACATTAGACAGTTTGGCGTCAAACATTAGACAGTGAGGCGTCAAACATTAGACAGTGTGGCGTCAAACATTAGACAGTTTGGCGTCAAACATTAGACAGTGTGGCGTCAAACATTAGACAGTGTGGCGTCAAACACCAGACAGTGTGGCGTCAAACATTAGACAGTGTAGCGTCAAACATTAGACAGTGTGGCGTCAAACACCAGACAGTGAGGCGTCAAACATTAGACAGTGTGGCGTCAAACATTAGACAGTGCGGCGTCAAACATTAGACAGTGTGGCGTCAAACATTAGACAGTGTGGCGTCAAACATTAGACAGTTTGGCGTCAAACATTAGACAGTGTGGCGTCAAACATTAGACAGTGTGGCGTCAAACATTAGACAGTGAGGCGTCAAACATTAGACAGTGTGGCGTCAAACATTAGACAGTGTGGCGTCAAACATTAGACAGTGTGGCGTCAAACATTAGACAGTGTGGCGTCAAACATTAGACAGTGTGGCGTCAAACACCAGACAGTGTGGCGTCAAACATTAGACAGTGCGGCGTCAAACATTAGACAGTGTGGCGTCAAACATTAGACAGCGCGGCGTCAAACATTAGACAGTGTGGCGTCAAACATTAGACAGTGCGGCGTCAAACATTAGACAGTGTGGCGTCAAACACCAGACAGTGTGGCGTCAAACACCAGACAGTGTGGCGTCAAACATTAGACAGTGTGGCGTCAAACACCAGACAGTGTGGCGTCAAACACCAGACAGTGTGGCGTCAAACACCAGACAGTGTGGCGTCAAACACCAGACAGTGTGGCGTCAAACACCAGACAGTGAGGCGTCAAACACCAGACAGTGTGGCGTCAAACATCAGACAGTGTGGCGTCAAACACCAGACAGTGTGGCGTCAAACACCAGACAGTGTGGCGTCAAACACCAGACAGTGTGGCGTCAAACACCAGACAGTGTGGCGTCAAACACCAGACAGTGAGGCGTCAAACATTAGACAGTGTGGCGTCAAACATTAGACAGTGTGGAGTCAAACACCAGACAGTGTGGCGTCAAACATTAGACAGTTTGGCGTCAAACATTAGACAGTGTGGCGTCAAACATTAGACAGTGTGGCGTCAAACATTAGACAGTGAGGCGTCAAACATTAGACAGTGTGGCGTCAAACATTAGACAGTGTGGCGTCAAACATTAGACAGTGAGGCGTCAAACATTAGACAGTGTGGCGTCAAACATTAGACAGTGTGGCGTCAAACACCAGACAGTGTGGCGTCAAACATTAGACAGTGCGGCGTCAAACATTAGACAGTGTGGCGTCAAACATTAGACAGCGCGGCGTCAAACATTAGACAGTGTGGCGTCAAACATTAGACAGTGCGGCGTCAAACATTAGACAGTGTGGCGTCAAACACCAGACAGTGTGGCGTCAAACACCAGACAGTGTGGCGTCAAACATTAGACAGTGTGGCGTCAAACACCAGACAGTGTGGCGTCAAACACCAGACAGTGTGGCGTCAAACACCAGACAGTGTGGCGTCAAACACCAGACAGTGTGGCGTCAAACACCAGACAGTGAGGCGTCAAACACCAGACAGTGTGGCGTCAAACATCAGACAGTGTGGCGTCAAACACCAGACAGTGTGGCGTCAAACACCAGACAGTGTGGCGTCAAACACCAGACAGTGTGGCGTCAAACACCAGACAGTGTGGCGTCAAACACCAGACAGTGAGGCGTCAAACATTAGACAGTGTGGCGTCAAACATTAGACAGTGTGGCGTCAAACACCAGACAGTGTGGCGTCAAACATTAGACAGTGTGGCGTCAAACACCAGACAGTGTGGCGTCAAACACCAGACAGTGTGGCGTCAAACACCAGACAGTGTGGCGTCAAACATTAGACAGTGTGGCGTCAAACACCAGACAGTGTGGCGTCAAACATTAGACAGTGTGGCGTCAAACACCAGACAGTGTGGCGTCAAACATTAGACAGTGCGGCGTCAAACATTAGACAGTGTGGCGTCAAACATTAGACAGTGTGGCGTCAAACACCAGACAGTGTGGCGTCAAACATTAGACAGTGCGGCGTCAAACATTAGACAGTGTGGCGTCAAACACCAGACAGTGAGGCGTCAAACACCAGACAGTGTGGCGTCAAACACCAGACAGTGTGGCGTCAAACATTAGACAGTGAGGCGTCAAACACCAGACAGAGTGGCGTCAAACACCAGACAGTGTGGCGTCAAACACCAGACAGTGTGGCGTCAAACACCAGACAGTGTGGCGTCAAACACCAGTGAGGCGTCAAACACCAGACAGTGTGGCGTCAAACACCAGACAGTGAGGCGTCAAACATTAGACAGTGTGGCGTCAAACATTAGACAGTGTGGCGTCAAACATTAGACAGTGTGGCGTCAAACATTAGACAGTGTGGCGTCAAACATTAGATAGTGTGGCGTCAAACATTAGACAGTGTGGCGTCAAACATTAGACAGTGTGGCGTCAAACACCAGACAGTGTGGCGTCAAACACCAGACAGTGAGGCGTCAAACACCAGACAGTGAGGCGTCAAACACCAGACAGTGTGGCGTCAAACATTAGACAGTGTGGCGTCAAACATTAGACAGTGAGGCGTCAAACACCAGACAGTGTGGCGTCAAACATTAGACAGTGTGGCGTCAAACACCAGACAGTGTGGCGTCAAACACCAGACAGTGTGGCGTCAAACACAAGACAGTGTGGCGTCAAACACCAGACTGTGTGTGGCGTCAAACACCAGACAGTGTAGCGTCAAACATTAGGCAGTGTGGCGTCAAACATTAGACAGTGTAGCGTCAAACATTAGACAGTGTGGCGTCAAACACCAGACTGTGTGTGGCGTCATACACCAGACAGTGTGGCGTCAAACATTAGACAGTGTAGCGTCAAACATTAGACAGTGCGGCGTCAAACATTAGACAGTGTGGCGTCAAACATTAGACAGTGTAGCGTCAAACATTAGACAGTGCTGCATAAAAAATTAGACAGTGTGTCATCAAACACTAGACAGTGTACTCACCTATTTGCACTCACCTATTTGTGTCTGCAGGATCGAGCATTGACTCTTGGATCCCGCCTTTCGAGCATCGGATGTTTACAGCAATGACTCCTGTCCCATTTCCCTATCGTATCTAGTTTTAAACTATTAATTGTATTTGCTTCCACAACCTGTTCCTGAAGTGCATTCCATTTTCCCACTACTCTCACGCTAAAAGAAAACTTCCTAACATCTCTGTGACTCATCTGAGTTTCAAGCTTCCATCCATGTCCCCTCGTTCTGTTACTATTCCGTGTGAACATTTCGTCTATGTCCACTCTGTCAATCCCTCTGAGTATTTTATACGTTCCTATCATGTCCGCCCTTCTCCCTTCTTCTTTCTAGAGTCGTAAGGCACAGTTCCCTCAGGCGTTCCTCATACCCCATCCCTCGTAACTCTGGGACGAGTCTCGTTGCAAACCTCTGAACCTTTTCCAGTTTCCTTATATGCTTCTTCAGATGGGGACTCCATGATGAGGCGGCATACTCTAAGACTGGCCTTACGTAGGCAGTGTAAAGCGCCCTAAATGCCTCCTTACTTAGGTTTCTGAATGATGTTCTAACTTTTGCCAGTGTAGAGTACGCTGCTGTCGTTATCCTATTTATATGTGCCTCAGGAGATAGATTAGGTGTTACGTCCACGCCCAGGTCTCTTTCTCGCGTCGTCACAGGTAGGCAGTTCCCTTTCATTGTGTGCTGTCCCTTTGGTCTCCTATCACCTGATCCCATTTCCATAACTTTACATTTTCTCGTGTTGAACTCCAGCAGCCATTTCTCTGACCATCTGTGCAACCTGTTCAGGTCCTCTTGGAGGATCCTACAATCCTCATCTGTCACAACTCTTCTCATCAACTTTGCGTCATCCGCGAACATCGACATGTAGGACTCTACTCCTGTAAACATGTCGTTAACATATACAAGAAATAGAATTAGTCCCAGCACCGATCCTTGAGGTACTCCACTCGTTACTGTTCGCCAGTCCGACTTCTCGCCCCTTACCGTAACTCTTTGGCTCCTTCCTGTTAGGTAGTTCCTTATCCATGCTAGGACCTTTCCCCCCACCCCCGCCTGCCTCTCGAGCTTGAACAGCAGTCTCATGTGCGGTACTGTATCAAAGGCTTTTTGGCAGTCTAAAAATATGCAGTCTGCCCAACCATCTCTGTTCTGTCTTATCCTCGTTATTTTGTCATAAAATTACGAAAGGTTTGTTAGGCAAGATTTCCCTTTCCAGAACCCAAGTTGATGTTTGTTCACAAACCTAATGTTCTCCAGGTGTGCAACCAGTCGTAGCCTAATTATTCTTTCAAGTATTTTACAGGGGGATGCTTGTCAGTGATACAGGTCTATAGTTAAGTGCCTCCTCCCTATCACCTTTCTTGAAGATCGGCACGTCATTTGCCTTCTTCCAGCAACTGGGCAATTCTCCTGACATAAGTGACTCATTAAAGATCATTGCCAGAGGCACGCTGAGGGCCTGCGCTGCCTCTTTTAGTATCCACGGTGATACTTTGTCTGGTCCAACTGCTTTAGTTGCATCTAGAGTTGTCAACTGTTTCATTACCTCCTCTGCTGTCACCTCTATATCTGATAGTCTTTCATCTAGGGTAACCCCTTCCAACAATGGGAGCTGCTCAGGCTCGGTAGTGAACACTCCATGGAAACTGGCATTCAGTGCCTCGCAGATTTCCTTGTCACTTTCAGTATATGCCCCCTCTGTCTTCCTTAGTCTTGTCACTTGGTCGTTCACCGACATTTTTCTTCTTATATGACTGTGTAGTAACTTAGGTTGTTTTTTCGCTTTGATTGCAATATCGTTCTCATAGTCCCTTTCCGATGTTCGTCTTATGTTAATGTAATCGTTCCTAGCTCTGTTGTATCTGCTTCTGTTGTCCTCTGTTCTTTGTCTTCTGTAC
>NC_091163.1:40867247-40912918 GCF_040958095.1 Procambarus clarkii
CTGTCCGTCTGTCAGTGCTGCCCCTGTCCACCTGTCTGTCTGTCAGTGCTGCCCCCGTCCACCTGTCTGTCTGTCAGTGCTGCCCCTGTCCACCTGTCCGTCTGTCAGTGCTGTCCCTGTCCACCTGTGTGTCTGTCAGTGCTGCCCCCGTCCACCTGTCTGTCTGTCAGTGCTGCCCCTGTCCACCTGTCTGTCTGTCAGTGCTGCCCCCGTCCACCTGTCTGTCTGTCAGTGCTGCCCCTGTCCACCTGTCTGTCTGTCAGTGCTGCCCCCGTCCACCTGTCTGTCTGTCAGTGCTGCCCCTGTCCACCTGTGTGTCTGTCAGTGCTGCCCCCGTCCACCTGTGTGTCTGTCAGTGCTGTCCCTGTCCACCTGTGTGTCTGTCAGTGCTGCCCCCGTCCACCTGTGTGTCTGTCAGTGCTGCCCCTGTCCACCTGTGTGTCTGTCAGTGCTGTCCCCGTCCACCGCCTCGCAGATTTCCTTGTCACTTTCAGTATATGCCCCCTCTGTCTTCCTTAGTCTTGTCACTTGGTCGTTCACCGACATTTTTCTTCTTATATGACTGTGTAGTAACTTAGGTTGTTTTTTCGCTTTGATTGCAATATCGTTCTCATAGTCCCTTTCCGATGTTCGTCTTATGTTAATGTAATCGTTCCTAGCTCTGTTGTATCTGATCCTGTTGTCCTCTGTTCTTTGTCTTCTGTACTTCCTCCACTCCCGCCTGCTGGCCATTTTTGCCTCCTGACGCTGTCTATTAAACCATGGGTTATTATATTCCTTCTTATTATTCCCTTTACTGTTGGTATAAATCTCTCTTCGGCCTCCTAGCATTTCCGTATGACCAGGTCCATCATATCTTGGACTGTTTTTCCTCTAATTTCTTCCTCCCACTGCACTTCACCCAGATAGTCCCTTATCCTCTTATAGTCCCCTTTCCTGTAGTCAACTCTCCTTTCCCAGACCTCTTGTCCCATGGTCATAAGTTTGAGTTCCATCATGTAGTCAAAGACTAGGACACAATGGTCGCTGGCCCCTGGTTTGTTTGATGACACAGTGTCACTAGACAGTGTGTCATCAAACACAAGGCAGTGTGGTAAGCATAACAAGCCACAATGTAACACAAACAAGGAACAACAGTGACAAGCTCAACAAGCCACAATGTAACACAAACAAGGAACAACAGTGACAAGCTCAACAAGCCACAATGTAACACAAACAAGGAACAACAGTGACAAGCTCAACAAGCCACAATGTAACACAAACAAGGAACAACAGTGACAAGCTCAACAAGGCAGGTTACCTTACCTTACCTTGAAGTGTTTTCGGGGCTTAGAGTTCCCGCGGCCCGGTCCTCGACCAGCCCTCCTCGTTGCTGGACTGATCAACCAGGCTGTTGGATGCGGCTGCTCGCAGCCTGACGTATGAGTCACAGCCTGTTTGATCAGACATTTTTTGGAGGTGCTTATCGAGTTCTCTCTTGAACACTGTGAGGGGTCGGCCAGTTATGCCCCTTATGTGTAGTGGAAGCGTGTTGAACAGTCTCGGGCCTCTGATGTTGATAGTTCTCTCTTGAACACTGTGAGGGGTCGGCCAGTTATGTCCCTTATGTGTAGTGGAAGCGTGTTGAACAGTCTCGGGCCTCTGATGTTGATAGTTCTCTCTTGAACACTGTGAGGGGTCGGCCAGTTATGTCCCTTATGTGTAGTGGAAGCGTGTTGAACAGTCTCGGGCCTCTGATGTTGATAGTTCTCTCTTGAACACTGTGAGGGGTCGGCCAGTTATGCCCCTTATGTGTAGTGGAAGCGTGTTGAACAGTCTCGGGCCTCTGATGTTGATAGTTCTCTCTTGAACACTGTGAGGGGTCGGCCAGTTATGTCCCTTATGTGTAGTGGAAGCGTGTTGAACAGTCTCGGGCCTCTGATGTTGATAGTTCTCTCTTGAACACTGTGAGGGGTCGGCCAGTTATGTCCCTTATGTGTAGTGGAAGCGTGTTGAACAGTCTCGGGCCTCTGATGTTGATAGTTCTCTCTTGAACACTGTGAGGGGTCGGCCAGTTATGTCCCTTATGTGTAGTGGAAGCATGTTGAACAGTCTCGCGCCTCTGATGTTGATAGTTCTCTCTTGAACACTGTGAGGGGTCGGCCAGTTATGTCCCTTATGTGTAGTGGAAGCGTGTTGAACAGTCTCGGGCCTCTGATGTTGATAGTTCTCTCTTGAACACTGTGAGGGGTCGGCCAGTTATGTACCTTATGTGTAGTGGAAGCGTGTTGAACAGTCTCGGGCCTCTGATGTTGATAGTTCTCTCTTGAACACTGTGAGGGGTCGGCCAGTTATGTCCCTTATGTGTAGTGGAAGCGTGTTGAGCAGTCTCGGGCCTCTGATGTTGATAGTTCTCTCTTGAACACTGTGAGGGGTCGGCCAGTTATGCCCCTCATGTGTAGTGGAAAAAGTTGAACAGTCTCGGGCCTCTGATGTTGATAGTTCTCTCTTGAACACTGTGAGGGGTCGGCCAGTTATGCCCCTTATGTGTAGTGGAAGCGTGTTGAACAGTCTCGGGCCTCTGATGCTCATAGAGTTCTCTCTCAGAGTACCTGTTGCACCTCTGCTCTTCAACGGGGGTATTCTGCACATCCTGCCATGTCTTCTGGTCTCATGTGATGTTATTTCTGTGTGCAGGTTTGGGACCAGCCCCTCAATTATTTTCCACGTATAGATTATTATGTATCTCTCCCGCCTGCGCTCAAGGGAGTACAGATTTAGGCTCTTTAGTCGGTCCCAATAGTTTAGGTGTTTTACTGAGTGGATTCTAGCAGTAAAGGATCTCTGCACGCTCTCTAGGTCAGCAATTTCTCCAGCTTTGAAAGGTGCTGTCATTGTGCAGCAGTACTCCACTCTAGAGAGCACAAGCGTTTTGAAAAGTATCATCATCGGTATAGCATCTCTAGTGTGAAAAGTTCTTGTTATCCAACCTGTCATTTTTCTTGCAGTTGTGACGGCTACTTTATTGTGTTCTTTAAAGGTAAGGTCTTCCGACATGAGTACACCCAGATCCTTTACATTGTCTTTTCGTTCTATGTTATGATTTGCCTGAGTTTTGTACGTGGTTTCCGTTTTTATATTTTCATTTTTTCCATAGCGCATGAGCTGGAACTTATCTTCATTAAACACCATATTATTTTCTGTAGCCCATAGAAAGACCTGATCTACATCTGATTGGAGGTTTGCCGTGTCCTCTATGTTGCCTACTCTCATGAAGATCCTAGTGTCATCTGCAAAGGATGATACAGTGCTATAGGTTGTGTTCTTGTCTATGTCCGATATGAGTGAGAAAAAGTACTGGAGCAAGCACAGTACCCTGGGGGACTGAGCTCTTCACGGTTGATGGGCTGGATTTTATTTTGTTGACTATTACACATTGGGTTCTGTTGGTCAGGAAATTGTAGATCCATCTGCCTATTTTTCCGGTAATTCCTTTTGAACGCATTTTATGTGCAATAACACCATGGTCACATTTATCAACAGCTTTTGCGAAATCTGTGTAAATTACATCAGCGTTTTGTTTGTCTTCCATAGCATCTAATGCCATATCATAGTGGTCCAGCAACTGCGACAGGCAAGAGCGCCCTGTTCTGAAACCATGTTGTCCGGGGTTATGGAGATGCTGTGATTCCATGTATTTTGTGATCTTACTTCTTAGCACTCTCTCAAAAATTTTTATGATGTGCGATGTTAGTGCTATCGGTCTGTAATTTTTTGCCTCTGCCTTATTTCCTCCTTTATGAAGTGGTGCTATCTCTCCTGTTTTTAGTATGTCAGGGATAACGCCAGTATCTAGGCTTTGTCTCCACAGAATGTGAAGGGCCTGCGATAGTGGTTTTTTACAGTTCTTTATGAATATGGAGTTCCAAGAATCCGGGCCTGGTGCAGAGTGCATAGGCATACGTTTATGGCTTCTTCAAAATCTAGTGGGGATAGGGTGACGTCTGATATGTGAGTTGATGTTGGTATCATATCCATGAAAAATTCATTTGGGTTATCAATCTTTAGTGCGTTTAATGGCTCGCTGAAAACAGAGTCGTACTGCTTCCTCAGTAACTCGCTCATTTCTTTGTTGTCATCGGTGAAATTTCCATCTCCCTTTCGCAGGGGCCCGATACTAGATGTGGTTTTTGATCTTGATTTTGCATAGGAGAAAAAATATTTCGGATTTCTCTCTATTTCACTGATGGCCTTTTGCTCTCTTTGCCTCTCCTGGGTTTTGTATGATTCTTGTAGCTTCCGTTAAATTGTTTCTATTTCTCTACCTAACCTTCTTCGCCGTTCTTGAGACAGGGTGCGACTCTCAAGTTGTTCCGCGATTCGTTTTCTTCGCCTATATAGGGAACGACGTTCCCGTTCCAATCTGCATCTCTTCCTCTTTTTTCTGAGGGGTAGGGCCACAATGTAACACAAACAAGGAACAACAGTGACAAGCTCAACAAGCCACAATGTAACACAAACAAGGAACAACAGTGACAAGCTCAACAAGCCACAATGTAACACAAACAAGGAACAACAGTGACAAGCTCAACAAGCCACAATGTAACACAAACAAGGAACAACAGTGACAAGCTCAACAAGCCACAATGTAACACAAACAAGGAACAACAGTGACAAGCTCAACAAGCCACAATGTAACACAAACAAGGAACAACAGTGACAAGCTCAACAAGCCACAATGTAACACAAACAAGGAACAACAGTGACAAGCTCAACAAGCCACAATGTAACACAAACAAGGAACAACAGTGACAAGCTCAACAAGCCACAATGTAACACAAACAAGGAACAACAGTGACAAGCTCAACAAGCCACAATGTAACACAAACAAGGAACAACAGTGACAAGCTCAACAAGCCACAATGTAACACAAACAAGGAACAACAGTGACAAGCTCAACAAGCCACAATGTAGGACTGAGAACATTCTTCACTCACAGGGTTATAAACTCACGGAACCGCCTACCCGCCGGAGCCGTAGACAAGATTCAGCTGAACTTTAAAATCTATCGTGACAAAATTCTGAGGACAAATGGCTGTATCTTTGACAAGCCGCCGGCTTATCGTCCTCGTGGAGGCTGCTAGGGAGGCTAGTGGCCACCAATACATTACCTGAGGGTCACAAACACTCTAGTGACCTTTACGAGGACAGGAATCCTGCGGCTTGTCAAAGGTCCCCCCCTGCTCATAACAGTAGGTCTCTTACACCAGTCTCTCCTAAGATTTCCCATCGTCAAGAAAACGGTCAGTTTAAAGTAGTCTCTCCTAACCTACCAGAGGACCCAACACAGAAAACGGGACAGAACATCATTTTCGCCAGCCGCTTCCATTTTCTAGTACGACCATTTTTGGCCTTATGTATCACATACGTCAAAATTACGACGTTCTTTGTAGGAGGACGAGTTGTTGACATAGCCTGAGCACTTTTGCAACTTAGTTTGCAAAATGCAATTTGTCCTGTACAACTGGGGCCAGATTCACGAAGCAGCTACGCAAGCACTTACGAACCTGTACATCTTTTCCCAATCTTTGGCGGCTTTGTTTCCAATTATTAAACAGTTAATGAGCTCCGAAGCACCAGGAGGCTGTTTATAACAATAACAACAGTTGACTGGCAAGTTTTCATGCTTGTAAACTGTTTAATAAATGTAACCAAAGCCGTCAAAGATTGAGGAAAGATGTACACGTTCGTAAGTATTTTCGTAACTGCTTCGTGAATCTGGCCCCAGGACGGTTAAGCAGGAGCGCCTACCTAAGCCTATATGTTTGCTATAGAAAGAAGACAACATATATCAATACACTGGACGTTATAACAAGAGCCAGGCCTAGTAAACAATAGTTTCGCGTGGCCATCAAGGTTTCCATGGCAACCTTCGTAAACAATAGATCAAGAACCAATTTGCATAATTACCAAATTTATCTGTGATATTATAGATAATATGTATCCATACAGTATCTGAGTCTTCGTAAGTCATTATATATCCGGCTGAATTATGTTGATCCAGTGTATAAACATTATTATTGATTACTGAGCTTGTGTCAACAATGGCGTCATCCAAGATGGCGGCGTCAACAATGACGTCATCCAAAATGGCGGCGTCAACAATGATGTCATCCAAGATGGCGGCGTCAACAATGACGGCATCCAACATGGCGGCGCCAACAATGACGTCATCCAAGATGGCGGCGTCAACAATGACGTCATCCAAGATGGCGGCGTCACTACCAGCTGTAAAGTTCACTATCTACTTGACGTACACTGCCTCAGTACAGGTCAGCTAGACAGAGAGCTGAGACAGTATACCCGTATACTCACCTCCAGCATACTGAGGGAAGACAGAGAGGTAGTTGATGGCGACGGTGCCCGCGAACACCAGGAAGTTGGCGATGAAGAGCGCGATGCGCCCGCCTCTGTGGTACACCATCCTGGGGGCGGGAAAATTGAAATTGAAATAAGTTTATTGAGGTAAAATACACACAAAAGGATGAGGTAGCTCAAGCTATTCTCACCCCATTCAGTACAACGTGTTAATACATACATAGACACACATCACAAACAATAAACATATTACAGAACATTCTGAGAGATAAACACATACATTTCCCCCTTTAAACAAGTAGAGATAAGCACGTCACATTATTACTACTATCAATACCACATATGGCCTATAATCAAGGGTATAATGGGTATATAATCCCCATATAATGCTCAAATAATCTAGGGTATAAGCTCATACAACTGTTAAGTATGTTCTCAAATATCTAATTTTTTCATTTACAACACCTGCCATATTGTATAACACCAGCCATATTGTATAACCCCAGCCATATTGTATAACCCCAGCCATATTGTATAACCCCAGCCATATTGTATAACACCAGCCATATTGTATAACCCCAGCCATATTGTATAACCCCAGCCATATTGTATAACACCAGCCATATTGTATAACCCCAGCCATATTGTATAACACCAGCCATATTGTATAACACCAGCCATATTGTATAACACCAGCCATATTGCATAACACCAGCCATATTGTATAACACCAGCCATATTGTATAACCCCAGCCATATTGTATAACACCAGCCATATTGTATAACCCCTGCCATATTGTATAACACCAGCCATATTGTATAACACCAGCCATATTGTATAACACCAGCCATATTGTATAACCCCCAGCCATATTGTATAACCCCAGCCATATTGTATAACACCAGCCATATTGTATAACACCAGCCATATTGTATAACCCCCAGCCATATTGTATAACCCCAGCCATATTGTATAACACCAGCCATATTGCATAACACCAGCCATATTGTATAACCCCAGCCATATTGTATAACCCCCAGCCATATTGTATAACCCCAGCCATATTGTATAACACCAGCCATATTGTATAACACCAGCCATATTGTATAACCCCAGCCATATTGTATAACACCAGCCATATTGTATAACACCACCCATATTGTATAACACCAGCCATATTGTATAACACCAGCCATATTGTATAACCCCCAGCCATATTGTATAACACCAGCCATATTGTATAACCCCCAGCCATATTGTATAACACCAGCCATATTGTATAACACCAGCCATATTGTATAACCCCCAGCCATATTGTATAACACCAGCCATATTGTATAACACCACCCATATTGTATAACACCACCCATATTGTATAACACCAGCCATATTGTATAACACCAGCCATATTGTATAACACCAGCCATATTGTATAACACCAGCCATATTGTATAACACCAGCCATATTGTATAACACCAGCCATATTGTATAACCCCCAGCCATATTGTATAACACCAGCCATATTGTATAACCCCCAGCCATATTGTATAACACCAGCCATATTGTATAACCCCCAGCCATATTGTATAACACCAGCCATATTGTATAACACCTGCCATATTGTATAACACCAGCCATATTGTATAACCCCCAGCCATATTGTATAACACCAGCCATATTGTATAACCCCCAGCCATATTGTATAACACCAGCCATATTGTATAACACCAGCCATATTGTATAACCCCCAGCCATATTGTATAACCCCCAGCCATATTGTATAACACCAGCCATATTGTATAACACCAGCCATATTGTATAACCGCAGCCATATTGTATAACACCAGCCATATTGTATAACACCAGCCATATTGTATAACACCAGCCATATTGTATAACCCCCAGCCATATTGTATAACCCCCAGCCATATTGTATAACACCAGCCATATTGTATAACACCAGCCATATTGTATAACCGCAGCCATATTGTATAACACCAGCCATATTGTATAACACCAGCCATATTGTATAACCCCCAGCCATATTGTATAACACCAGCCATATTGTATAACCCCAGCCATATTGTATAACCCCCAGCCATATTGTATAACACCAGCCATATTGTATAACACCAGCCATATTGTATAACCCCCTGCCATATTGTATAACCCCAGCCATATTGTATAACCCCCTGCCATATTGTATAACCCCAGCCATATTGTATAACACCAGCCATATTGTATAACCCCAGCCATATTGTATAACACCAGCCATATTGTATAACACCAGCCATATTGTATAACACCAGCCATATTGTATAACCCCCAGCCATATTGTATAACACCAGCCATATTGTATAACCCCAGCCATATTGTATAACACCAGCCATATTGTATAACCCCAGCCATATTGTATAACCCCAGCCATATTGTATAACCCCAGCCATATTGTATAACACCAGCCATATTGTATAACCCCAGCCATATTGTATAACACCAGCCATATTGTATAACCCCAGCCATATTGTATAACCCCAGCCATATTGTATAACCCCAGCCATATTGTATAACCCCCAGCCATATTGTATAACCCCCAGCCATATTGTATAACCCCCTGCCATATTGTATAACACCAGCCATATTGTATAACCGCAGCCATATTGTATAACACCAGCCATATTGTATAACACCAGCCATATTGTATAACCCCAGCCATATTGTATAACCCCCAGCCATATTGTATAACACCAGCCATATTGTATAACACCAGCCATATTGTATAACCCCCTGCCATATTGTATAACACCAGCCATATTGTATAACACCAGCCATATTGTATAACCGCAGCCATATTGTATAACACCAGCCATATTGTATAACACCAGCCATATTGTATAACACCAGCCATATTGTATAACCCCAGCCATATTGTATAACACCAGCCATATTGTATAACACCAGCCATATTGTATAACCCCAGCCATATTGTATAACCCCAGCCATATTGTATAACACCAGCCATATTGTATAACACCAGCCATATTGTATAACACCTGCCATATTGTATAACACCAGCCATATTGTATAACCCCAGCCATATTGTATAACACCAGCCATATTGTATAACACCTGCCATATTGTATAACACCAGCCATATTGTATAACCCCCAGCCATATTGTATAACACCAGCCATATTGTATAACCCCAGCCATATTGTATAACCCCCAGCCATATTGTATAACCCCAGCCATATTGTATAACACCAGCCATATTGTATAACCCCCAGCCATATTGTATAACCCCCAGCCATATTGTATAACACCAGCCATATTGTATAACACCAGCCATATTGTATAACCCCCTGCCATATTGTATAACCCCCAGCCATATTGTATAACACCAGCCATATTGTATAACCCCAGCCATATTGTATAACACCAGCCATATTGTATAACCCCCAGCCATATTGTATAACACCAGCCATATTGTATAACCCCCAGCCATATTGTATAACACCAGCCATATTGTATAACCCCAGCCATATTGTATAACACCTGCCATATTGTATAACCGCAGCCATATTGTATAACCCCAGCCATATTGTATAACACCAGCCATATTGTATAACCCCCAAGCATATTGTATAAACACCAGCCATATTGTATAACACCAGCCATATTGTATAACCCCAGCCATATTGTATAACCCCAGCCATATTGTATAACACCTGCCATATTGTATAACCGCAGCCATATTGTATAACCCCAGCCATATTGTATAACACCAGCCATATTGTATAACCCCCAGCCATATTGTATAACACCAGCCATATTGTATAACACCAGCCATATTGTATAACCCCCAGCCATATTGTATAACCCCAGCCATATTGTATAACACCAGCCATATTGTATAACACCAGCCATATTGTATAACCCCAGCCATATTGTATAACCCCAGCCATATTGTATAACACCAGCCATATTGTATAACACCAGCCATATTGTATAACCCCAGCCATATTGTATAACACCAGCCATATTGTATAACACCAGCCATATTGTATAACCCCCAGCCATATTGTATAACACCAGCCATATTGTATAACACCAGCCATATTGTTTAACACCCAGCCATATTGTATAACACCAGCCATATTGTATAACACCAGCCATATTGTATAACACCAGCCATATTGTATAACACCAGCCATATTGTATAACACCAGCCATATTGTATAACACCAGCCATATTGTATAACACCAGCCATATTGTATAACACCTGCCATATTGTATAACCCCTGCCATATTGTATAACACCAGCCATATTGTATAACACCAGCCATATTGTATAACCGCAGCCATATTGTATAACCCCAGCCATATTGTATAACACCAGCCATATTGTATAACCCCTGCCATATTGTATAACACCAGCCATATTGTATAACACCAGCCATATTGTATAACACCAGCCATATTGTATAACACCAGCCATATTGTATAACCCCAGCCATATTGTATAACACCAGCCATATTGTATAACCCCTGCCATATTGTATAACACCAGCCATATTGTATAACACCAGCCATATTGTATAACACCAGCCATATTGTATAACACCAGCCATATTGTATAACCCCTGCCATATTGTATAACACCAGCCATATTGTATAACACCAGCCATATTGTATAACCCCAGCCATATTGTATAACACCAGCCATATTGTATAACACCAGCCATATTGTATAACACCAGCCATATTGTATAACCCCAGCCATATTGTATAACACCAGCCATATTGTATAACCCCTGCCATATTGTATAACACCAGCCATATTGTATAACACCAGCCATATTGTATAACCGCAGCCATATTGTATAACACCAGCCATATTGTATAACACCAGCCATATTGTATAACCCCAGCCATATTGTATAACACCTGCCATATTGTATAACCCCAGCCATATTGTATAACACCAGCCATATTGTATAACACCAGCCATATTGTATAACCCCCAGCCATATTGTATAACACCAGCCATATTGTATAACCCCAGCCATATTGTATAACACCAGCCATATTGTATAACACCAGCCATATTGTATAACACCAGCCATATTGTATAACACCAGCCATATTGTATAACACCAGCCATATTGTATAACCCCAGCCATATTGTATAACACCTGCCATATTGTATAACACCAGCCATATTGTATAACCCCAGCCATATTGTATAACCCCAGCCATATTGTATAACCCCCAGCCATATTGTATAACACCAGCCATATTGTATAACACCAGCCATATTGTATAACACCAGCCATATTGTATAACACCAGCCATATTGTATAACACCAGCCATATTGTATAACCCCAGCCATATTGTATAACCGCAGCCATATTGTATAACACCAGCCATATTGTATAACCCCAGCCATATTGTATAACACCAGCCATATTGTATAACCTCCAGCCATATTGTATAACACCAGCCATATTGTATAACACCAGCCATATTGTATAACACCAGCCATATTGTATAACACCAGCCATATTGTATAACACCAGCCATATTGTATAACCCCAGCCATATTGTATAACACCAGCCATATTGTATAACACCAGCCATATTGTATAACCCCAGCCATATTGTATAACACCTGCCATATTGTATAACACCAGCCATATTGTATAACACCAGCCATATTGTATAACACCAGCCATATTGTATAACACCAGCCATATTGTATAACCCCCAGCCATATTGTATAACCCCAGCCATATTGTATAACACCAGCCATATTGTATAACCCCAGCCATATTGTATAACACCAGCCATATTGTATAACACCAGCCATATTGTATAACACCAGCCATATTGTATAACCCCAGCCATATTGTATAACCCCAGCCATATTGTATAACCCCTGCCATATTGTATAACCCCAGCCATATTGTATAACACCTGCCATATTGTATAACACCAGCCATATTGTATAACCCCCAGCCATATTGTATAACACCAGCCATATTGTATAACCCCAGCCATATTGTATAACCCCCAGCCATATTGTATAACACCAGCCATATTGTATAACCCCAGCCATATTGTATAACCCCAGCCATATTGTATAACACCAGCCATATTGTATAACACCAGCCATATTGTATAACACCAGCCATATTGTATAACACCCAGCCATATTGTATAACACCAGGAATATTGGATATGTTGGTCATGTTGAGTGTGTACTATGTTGGTCATGTTGAGTGAGTACTGGTTATGTTGGTCATGAGTGTGTACTATGTTGGTCATGTTGAGTGAGTACTGGTTATGTTGGTCATGTTGAGTGTGTACTATGTTGGTCATGTTGAGTGTGTACTATGTTGGTCATGTTGAGTGTGTACTATGTTGGTCATGTTGAGTGTGTACTATGTTGGTCATGTTGAGTGTGTACTATGTTGGTCATGTTGAGTGTGTACTATGTTGGTCATGTTGAGTGAGTACTGGTTATGTTGGTCATGTTGAGTGAGTACTATGTTGGTCATGTTGAGTGTGTACTATGTTGGTCATGTTGAGTGTGTACTGGTTATGTTGGTCATGTTGAGTGTGTACTATGTTGGTCATGTTGAGTGAGTACTGGTTATGTTGGTCATGTTGAGTGTGTACTATGTTGGTCATGTTGAGTGTGTACTATGTTGGTCATGTTGAGTGTGTACTATGTTGGTCATGTTGAGTGTGTACTATGTTGGTCATGTTGAGTGTGTACTATGTTGGTCATGTTGAGTGTGTACTATGTTGGTCATGTTGAGTGAGTACTGGTTATGTTGGTCATGTTGAGTGAGTACTATGTTGGTCATGTTGAGTGTGTACTATGTTGGTCATGTTGAGTGTGTACTGGTTATGTTGGTCATGTTGAGTGTGTACTATGTTGGTCATGTTGAGTGAGTACTGGTTATGTTGGTCATGTTGAGTGTGTACTATGTTGGTCATGTTGAGTGTGTACTGGTTACGTTGGTCATGTTGAGTGAGTACTGGTTATGTTGGTCATGTTGAGTGTGTACTATGTTGGTCATGTTGAGTGTGTACTATGTTGGTCATGTTGAGTGTGTACTGGTTATGTTGGTCATGTTGAGTGTGTACTATGTTGGTCATGTTGAGTGAGTACTGGGTATGTTGGTCATGTTGAGTGTGTACTGGTCATGTTGGTCATGTTGGTCATGTTGAGTGTGTACTATGTTGGTCATGTTGAGTGAGTACTATGTTGGTCATGTTGAGTGAGTACTATGTTGGTCATGTTGAGTGAGTACTGGTTATGTTGGTCATGTTGAGTGTGTACTGGGTATGTTGGTCATGTTGAGTGTGTACTGGTTATGTTGGTCATGTTGAGTGAGTACTGGTTATGTTGGTCATGTTGAGTGTGTACTGGTTATGTTGGTCATGTTGAGTGTGTACTGGTTATGTTGGTCATGTTGAGCGTGTACTATGTTGGTCATGTTGAGTGTGTACTGGTTATGTTGGTCATGTTGAGTGAGTACTGGTTATGTTGGTCATGTTGAGTGAGTACTGGTTATGTTGGTCATGTTGAGTGAGTACTGGTTATGTTGGTCATGTTGAGTGAGTACTGGTTATGTTGGTCATGTTGAGTGAGTACTATGTTGGTCATGTTGAGTGTGTACTGGTTATGTTGGTCATGGTGAGTGTGTACTGGTTATGTTGGTCATGTTGAGTGTGTACTGGGTATGTTGGTCATGTTGAGTGTGTACTGGGTATGTTGGTCATGTTGAGTGTGTACTATGTTGGTCATGTTGAGTTTGTACTGGTTATGTTGGTCATGTTGAGTGTGTACTATGTTGGTCATGTTGAGTGTGTACTGGTTATGTTGGTCATGTTGAGTGAGTACTGGTTATGTTGGTCATGTTGAGTGTGTACTATGTTGGTCATGTTGAGTGAGTACTGGGTATGTTGGTCATGTTGAGTGAGTACTATGTTGGTCATGTTGAGTGTGTACTGGGTATGTTGGTCATGTTGAGTGTGTACTATGTTGGTCATGTTGAGTGTGTACTATGTTGGTCATGTTGAGTGTGTACTATGTTGGTCATGTTGAGTGAGTACTGGGTATGTTGGTCATGTTGAGTGTGTACTGGTTATGTTGGTCATGTTGAGTGTGTACTGGTTATGTTGGTCATGTTGAGTGAGTACTGGGTATGTTGGTCATGTTGAGTGTGTACTGGGTATGTTGGTCATGTTGAGTGTGTACTGGTTATGTTGGTCATGTTGAGTGTGTACTGGTTATGTTGGTCATGTTGAGTGTGTACTGGTTATGTTGGTCATGTTGAGTGAGTACTGGGTATGTTGGTCATGTTGAGCGTGTACTGGGTATGTTGGTCATGTTGAGTGTGTACTGGTTATGTTGGTCATGTTGAGTGTGTACTGGTTATGTTGGTCATGTTGAGTGTGTACTGGGTATGTTGGTCATGTTGAGTAAGTACTGGGTATGTTGGTCATGTTGAGTGAGTACTGGTTATGTTGGTCATGTTGAGTGAGTACTGGGTATGTTGGTCATGTTGAGTGAGTACTGGGTATGTTGGTCATGTTGAGTGTGTACTGGGTATGTTGGTCATGTTGAGTGTGTACTGGTTATGTTGGTCATGTTGAGTGAGTACTGGGTATGTTGGTCATGTTGAGTGAGTACTGGGTATGTTGGTCATGTTGAGTGTGTACTGGTTATGTTGGTCATGTTGAGTGTGTACTGGTTATGTTGGTCATGTTGAGTGTGTACTGGTTATGTTGGTCATGTTGAGTGTGTACTGGTTATGTTGGTCATGTTGAGTGTGTACTGGTTATGTTGGTCATGTTGAGTGTGTACTGGTTATGTTGGTCATGTTGAGTACTGGGTATGTTGGTCATGTTGAGTGTGTACTGGGTATGTTGGTCATGTTGAGTGTGTACTATGTTGGTCATGTTGAGTGAGTACTGGGTATGTTGGTCATGTTGAGTGAGTACTATGTTGGTCATGTTGAGTGTGTACTGGGTATGTTGGTCATGTTGAGTGAGTATCCACATTTGAAATCGAGAAATTAGTTAAAATTATGGTGTTTTAGTTAACATTAAACTGTTACTTTCATCACGTTTCTGGTTAACCAAAACCGTTCATTTTTTTACGTTTCTGACTAGACTAATCCGTTGACTTTTTTACGGAGTGGCGCATGGAGAGTAGATGGTAACCTTGACTCCGTTAACGAGGCACTTGTAGGCCTTGTATACAGCTAACAGTTGTGTATGCTTTTACACTACTCACATATACAATCATACATATATATACACACTGCAGCATACATAGACACTCATAAGTACTCACATATACACACATAGACACTCATAAGTACTCACATATACACACATAAATTCATTTTAAAATTCACTATATATATACACTCACACATACATTGACCGTCATAAGTGTCGACATATATATATATACATTCTCACATAGGTATTCATATGCACACTCATACGTAATACACTCAATATATACATGCATACACTCATACATAAACAATATGCACTCATGTATTATATACACAGGTTCTAACTCATTCACTTACAGAATCATATAAATACACCCACATATAGACTCATACACCCATACGTACACACACGCACACACTCAATGCATATACACACACATTAATATGAGCTCACATACACCCACATATAATCATATACATACTCATACATGTAAACACATACATACTCACAGAAACTGATATGTTCACACACACACACACACACACACACACACACACACACACACACACACACACACACACACACACACACACACACACACACACACACACACACACACACACACAAGGAATCAAGACTCATTTTTTTAATTTAGTGTTAAACCGTTTAACTAGCTTATCAAGACTGTAACTTGCTCAGCTAAATGAATTATGGAGTTCAGTTCCTGAGGCCATTATGTGATATGGTAATCTTTTTTTCACCTGATCTTTCCGGCATTCCTGAGTACAGGAGTTGTAGCTGATGTGTGGAAAAGGCTAACATAGTTCCAATCTACAAAAGTGGCAGCAGGGAAGACCCCCTTAATTATAGACCTGTATCATTGACAAGTGTAATAGTCAAAATATTGGAAAAACTAATCAAAACTAAATGGGTAGAACACCTGGAGAGAAATGATATAATATCACACAGATAATATGGTTTTCGATCTGGAAGATCCTGTGTATCGAATTTACTCAGTTTCTATGATCGAGCCACAGAGATATTACAGGAAAGAGATGGTTAGGTTGACTGCATCTATCTGGACCTAAAAAAGGCTTTCGACAGAGTTCCACATAAGAGGTTGTTCTGGAAACTGGAAAATATTGGAGGGGTGACAGGTAAGCTTCTAAAATGGATGAAAAATTTTCTGACTGATAGAAAAATGAGGGCAGTAATCAGAGGCAATGTATCGGACTGGAGAAATGTCACAAGTGGAGTACCACAGGGTTCAGTTCTTGCACCAGTGATGTTTATTGTGTACATAAATGATCTACCAGTTGGTATACAGAATTATATGAACATGTTTGCTGATGATGCTAAGATAATAGGAAGGATAAGAAACTTAGATGATTGTCATGCCCTTCAAGAAGACCTGGACAAAATAAGTACATGGAGCGCCACTTGGCAAATGGAATTTAATGTTAATAAATGCCATGTTATGGAATGTGGAATAGGAGAACATAGACCCCACACAACCTATATATTATGTGAGAAATCTTTAAAGAATTCTGATAAAGAAAGAGATCTAGGGGTGGTTCTAGATAGAAAACTATCACCTGAGGACCACATAAAGAATATTGTGCGAGGAGCCTATGCCACGCTTTCTAACTTCAGAATTGCTTTTAAATACATGGATGGCGATATACTAAAGAAATTGTTCACGACTTTTGTTAGGCCAAAGCTAGAATATGCAGCTGTTGTGTGGTGCCCATATCTTAAGAAGCACATCAACAAACTGGAAAAGGTGCAAAGACATGCTACTAAGTGGCTCCCAGAACTGAAGGGCAAGAGCTACGAGGAGAGTTTAGAGGCATTAAATATGCCAAAACTAGAAGACAGAAGAAAAAGGGGTGATATGATCACTACATACAAAATAGTAACAGGAATTGATAAAATTGATAGGGAAGATTTCCTGAGACCTGGAACTTTAAGAACAAGAGGTCATAGATATAAACTAGCTAAACACAGATGCCGAAGAAATATAAGAAAATTCACTTTCACAAATAGAGTGGTAGACGGTTGGAACAAGTTAAGTGAGAAGGTGGTGGAGGCCAAGACCGTCAGTAGTTTCAAAGCGTTATATATGACAAAGAGTGCTGGGAAGACGGGACACCACGAGCGTAGCTCTCATCCTGTAACTACACTTAGGTAATTACACTCCCACTGGTGAGAAGGAGAGATAGGGGGGGGACATGATAATAACATACAAGATTCTAAAGGAAATTAACCAAGCAGACACAGCAGCATTGTTCAAAGCCAGGAACAGCAGAACGACGGGTCACAGATGGTCACTGGAGACGCAAATGCGTCACTGAGACGTCAGGAAGAACGTTCCCAGCGTCAGAGCCATCAGTGGAACAGGTCACACGTACAAGTTGTTGAATCTAATTTGATTCAAAGTTTTAAATATAAATATCGTATAAGGGTGAGAAATGAGTCATTGCCTTAATCTACGAACGTTGGGAAGGCGGGGCCAGGAGCCTAGCTCAACCCTGCAAGTACATCATGATACGTACACACATACACACACACACACACATTCCTAGTATCGTGAATATGGTGATCATGTCCCCTCCCTCCCTTCCTTCCCTGCTTTTAGTAACAGGTTTGAGAAGACCTGAGAGAGAGAGACTCTTAGAAACACCTCACTGCCTGTCAGCCAATTGTGTACGTAAACAAACAGCTGGGTGGTTGATGCCCCCTCCCCCCCTTGGTGTGTGAGTGTGTGGGTGTGTGAGTGTGAGTGTGTGTGTCCCAGACTGAGACATCTGGGCAGCGGTGTACTATTACAGCGTCTCCTCGCCACAGCTGCCAGCCACCACAGCTGCGAGCCACCACAACTCACTACCACAATTCTCTGACGAAATCTTGGTCAAGACCCAGTGTAATAGTGGTGGTGGGGCTCGACCCTGGGCCCAAGGTGTGCCACAGACGCCAGGTACGCCGGCCAGCCATGCCACGCACCTCCTCCTGGCTGTAGGCAGCCTCTACTTTTACTTCCCGGTAAAAAGTTGGGCAAGTGTGTGTGTGCTCGTTCGAGGCTTTTTGTGAGCACGTTTGGGCACTGTCCGGGGGGACGTGGCCGGATATGAGGGCCTTCGGTTAAGAGATCCGGGTATACTGTTCTAGCCAGGTGTGTTGAAGCCAGATGTGTTGAGGTCAGGTGTGTTGAAGCCAGGTGTGTTGAAGCCAGGTGTGTTGAAGTCAGGTGTGTCGAGGTCAGGTGTGTTGAAGTCAGGTGTGTCGAGGTCAGGTGTGTTGAAGCCAGGTGTGTTGAAGCCAGATGTGTTGAAGCCAGATGTGTTGAAGCCAGGTGTGTTGTAGCCAGGTGTGTTGAAGCCAGATGTGTTGAAGCCAGGTGTGTTGAAGCCAGGTGTGTTGAAGTCAGGTGTGTTGAACCAAGATGTGTTGAAGCCAGGTGTGTTGAAGCAAGATGTGTTGAAGCCAGGTGTGTTGTAGCCAGGTGTGTTGAAGCCAGGTGTGTTGAAGCCAGATGTGTTGAAGTCAGGTGTGTTGAAGCCAGTTGTGTTGAAGCCAAGAGTGTTGAAGCCAGGTGTGTTGAAGCCAGGTGTGTTGAAGTCAGGTGTGTTGAAGCAAGATGTGTTGAAGCCAGGTGTGTTGAAGCCAGGTGTGTTGTAGCCAGGTGTGTTGAAGCCAGGTGTGTTGAAGCCAGATGTGTTGAAGTCAGGTGTGTTGAAGCCAGGTGTGTTGAAGTCAGGTGTGTTGAAGCCAGGTGTGTTGAAGCCAGGTGTGTTGTAGCCATATGTGTTGAAGCCAGGTGTGTTAAAGTCAGGTGTGTTGAAGTCAGGTGTGTTGAAGCCAGGTGTGTTGAAGCCAGGTGTGTTGAAGCCAGGTGTGTTGAAGCCAGGTGTGTTGAAGTCAGGTGTGTTGAAGTCAGGTGTGTTGAAGCCAGGTGTGTTGAAGCCAGGTGTGTTGAAGCCAGGTGTGTTGAAGTCAGGTGTGTTGAAGTCAGGTGTGTTGAAGCCAGGTGTGTTGAAGCCAGGTGTGTTGTAGCCATGTGTGTTGAAGCCAGGTGTGTTGAGGTCAGGTGCGTTGTAGCCATGTGTGTTGAAGCCAGGTGTGTTTGAAGCCAGGTGTGTTGAAGCCAGGTGTGTTGTAGCCAGGTGTGTTGAAGCCATGTGTGTTGTAGCCAGGAGTGTTGAAGTCAGGTGTGTTGAAGCCAGATGTGTTGTAGCCATGTGTGTTGAAGCCAGGTGTGTTGAAGCTAGGTGTGTTGAAGCCAGGTGTGTTGAAGCCAGGTGTGTTGAAGCCAGGAGTGTTGAAACCAGATGTGTTGAAGCCAGGTGTGTTGAGGTCAGGTGTGTTGTAGCCATGTGTGTTGAAGCCAGGTGTGTTGAGGTCAGATGTGTTTGAAGCCAGGTGTGTTGAAGCCAGGTGTGTTGTAGCCAGGTGTGTTGAAGCCATGTGTGTTGTAGCCAGGCGTATTGAAGCAAGATGTGTTAAAGCCAGATGTGTTGAAGCCAGGTGTGTTGAAGCCAGATGTGTTGAAGCCAGGTGTGTTGTAGCCAGGTGTGTTGAAGCCAGGAGTGTTGTAGCCAGGTGTGTTGAAGCCAGGTGTATTGAAGCCAGGTGTGTTGTAGCCAGATGTGTTGAAGCCAGGTGTGTTGTAGCCAGGTGTGTTGAAGCCAGGTGCATTGAAGCCAGGTGTGTTGTAGCCAGATGTGTTGAAGCCAGATGTGTTGAAGCCAGGTGTGTTGTAGCCAGATGTGTTGAAGCCAGGTGTGTTGTAGCCAGGTGTGTTGAAGCCAGGTGTGTTATAGCCAGATGTGTTGAAGCCAGGTGTGTTGTAGCCAGGTGTGATGAAGCCAGATGTGTTGAAGCCAGGTGTGTTGTAGCCAGATGTGTTGAAGCCAGGTGTGTTGTAGCCAGGTGTGTTGAAGCCAGGTGTGTTGTAGCCAGATGTGTTGAAGTCAGGTGTGTTGTAGCCAGGTGTGTTGAAGCCAGATGTGTTGAAGCCAGGTGTGTTGTAGCCAGATGTGTTGAAGCCAGGTGTATTGTAGCCAGGTGTGTTGAAGCCAGGTGTATTGAAGCCAGGTGTGTTGTAGCCAGATGTGTCGAAGCCAGGTGTGTTGTAGCCAGGTGTTTTGAAGCCAGATGTGTTGAAGCCAGGTGTGTTGTAGCCAGATGTGTTGAAGCCAGTTGTGTTGTAGCCAGGTGTGTTGAAGCCAGATGTGTTGAAGCCAGGTGTGTTGTAGCCAGATGTGTTGAAGCCAGGTGTGTTGAAGCCAGGAGTGTTGAAGCCAGATGTGTTGAAGCCAGGAGTGTCAAAGCCAGGAGTGTTGAAGCCAGGTGTATTGAAGCCAAATGTGTTGAAGCCAGGTGTGTTGAAGCCAGGATTGTTGAAGCCAGGATTGTTGAAGCCAGGTGTGTTGAAGCCAGGAGTGTTGAAGCCAGGTGTGTTGAAGCCAGATGTGTTGAAGCCAGGTGTGTTGAAGCCAGGAGTGTTGTAGCCAGGTGTGTTGAAGCCAGATGTGTTGAGTCCAGGTGTGTTGAAGCCAGGAGTGTTGTAGCCAGGTGTGTTGAAGCCAGATGTGTTGAAGCCAGGTGTGTTGAAGCCAGGTGTGTTGAAGCCAGGAGTGTTGAAGCCAGGTGTGTTGAAGCCAGGTGTGTTGAAGCCAGGTGTGTTGAAGCCAGGTGTGTTGAAGCCAGGAGTGTTGAAGCCAGGTGTGTTGAAGCCAGGTGTGTTGAAGCCAGGTGTTTTGAAGCCAGGTGTTTTGAAGCCAGGATTGTTGAAGCCAGGTGTGTTGAAGCCAGGAGTGTTGAAGCCAGGTGTGTTGAAGCCAGGAGTGTTGAAGCCAGGTGTGTTGAAGCCAGATGTGTTGAAGCCAGGTGTGTTGAAGCCAGGAGTGTTGTAGCCAGGTGTGTTGAAGCCAGATGTGTTGAGTCCAGGTGTGTTGAAGCCAGGAGTGTTGTAGCCAGGTGTGTTGAAGCCAAATGTGTTGAAGCCAGGTGTGTTGAAGCCAGGTGTGTTGAAGCCAGGTGTGTTGAAGCCAGGTGTGTTGAAGCCACGAGTGTTGAAGCCAGGTGTGTTGAAGCCAGGTGTGTCGAAGCCACGAGTGTTGAAGCCAGGTGTGTTGAAGCCAGGAGTGTCGAAGCCAGGAGTGTTGAAGCCAGATGTGTTGAAGCCAGGTGTGTTGAAGTCAGATGTGTTGAAGCCAGGTGTGTTGAAGTCAGATGTGTTGAAGCCAGATGTGTTGAAGTCAGATGTGTTGAAGCCAGATGTGAAGAAGTCAAACACATGACAAAATTATTTGTTTATAGTCTAAAGATTCAACATTTTAAAGATTTTTCATGTTTCTAAAGTGACTAAAAACATGATATATTTTATTCAAGAAATATTTTGTAATTTATTGATTATTTAATCGTCCTAATATTAACAAATAAAAACTTTACATTTTAGTAAGGAAAACATGGGTAAAGTGATAGAGAAAAGTGAAGGTGTTTAGGTGAAGACTGGCTTCTTGAAGGGAGAGAGGCGGGGGCCAGGAGTTACACCTCAACCACCAGCCACCTACACCCTCACACACCCTAACCAACACACCCTCACCCCAACACACCCTCACACACCTGCACACACCCTCACACACCTGCACACACCCTCACACACCTGCACACACCCTCACACACCCTCACACACCCTCACACACCTGCACACACCCACACACACCCTCACACACCCTCACACACCTGCACACACCCACCCACACCCCAACACACCCTCACACACCTGCACACACCCACACACCCACGAGGTAAACACAAGAGATGAGGAGGAGCAAATATTGATGGTAGGGTTGATGAGGGTCTGGGCCAGAATGACAGCACCCGCTGAGGTCTCTTATATCCTGCCTGGCTAAGACTCTGATATTGTGGGGTGGGGTGGGTGCTGCTGCCTCCACCCTCACCCTCCACCCACACCCTCCACCCTCACCCTCCACCCTCACCCTCCACCCACACCCTCCACCCTCACCCTCCACCCTCACCCACCACCCACACCCTCCACCCACACCCTCCACCCTCACCCTCCACCCACACCCTCCACCCACACCCACCACCCTCACCCTCCACCCACACCCTCCACCCACAACCTCCAACCACACCCTCCAACCACACCCTCCACCCACACCCTCACCCTCCACCCTCACCCACCACCCACACCCTCCACCCTCACCCTCCACCCTCACCCTGAACCCTCACCCACCACCCACACCCTCCACCCACACCCACCACCCACACCCACCACCCACACCCTCCACCTACACCCTCCACCCACACCCTCCACCCACACCCTCCACCCACACCCTCCAACCACACCCTCCACCCTCACCCACACCCACACCCTCCACCCACACCCTCCACCCACAACCACCACCCACACCCTCCACATACACCCTCCACCCACACCCACCACCCACACCCTCCACCCACACCCACCACCCACACCCTCCACCCACACCCTCCACCCACACCCTCCACCCACACCCACCACCCACACCCTCCACCCACACCCACCACCCACACCCTCCACCCACACCCTCCACCCACACCCACACCCTCCACCCACACCCACCACCCACACCCTCCACCCACACCCTCCACCCACACCACCCACCCGCACCCACCACCCACACCCTCCACCCTCACCCACACCCTCCACCCACACCCACACCCTCCACCCACACCCTCCACCCACAACCACCACCTACACCCTCCACCCACACCCTCCACCCACACCCACCACCCACACCCTCCACCCACACCCACCACCCACACCCTCCACCCACACCCACCACCCACACCCTCCACCCACACCCACCACCCACACCCTCCACCCACACCCACCACCCACACCCTCCACCCACACCCTCACCCGAGGTTGTAACGTTACAGGTGCCCGTCACGTGGTCCATCAGGTGACCGTCACGCGGCCCATCAGGTGACCGTCACGCGGCCCATCAGGTGACCGTCACGCGGCCCATTAGGTGGGCGTCACGTGGTCCATCAGGTGACCGTCACGCGGCCCATCAGGTGACCGTCACGTGGTCCATCAGGTGACCGTCACGCGGCCCATCAGGTGACCGTCACGTGGCCCATCAGGTGACCGTCACGTGGGCCATCAAGTGACCGTCACGCGGCCCATCAGGTGACCGTCACGCGGCCCATCAGGTGACCGTCACGCGGCCCATCAGGTGACCGTCACGCGGTCCATCAGGTGACCGTCACGCGGTCCATCAGGTGACCGTCACGCGGCCCATCAGGTGACCGTCACGTGGGCCATCAGGTGACCGTCATGCGGTCCATCAGGTGACCGTCACGTGGCCCATCAGGTGACCGTCACGTGGTCCATCAGGTGACCGTCACGCGGCCCATCAGGTGGGCGTCACGCGGTCCATCAGGTGACCGTCACGCGGTCCATCAGGTGACCGTCACGTGGGCCATCAAGTGACCGTCACGCGGCCCATCAGGTGACCGTCACGCGGCCCATCAGGTGACCGTCACGCGGTCCATCAGGTGACCGTCACGCGGCCCATCAGGTGACCGTCACGTGGGCCATCAGGTGACCGTCACGCGGTCCATCAGGTGACCGTCACGTGGCCCATCAGGTGACCGTCACGCGGCCCATCAGGTGACCGTCACGCGGCCCATTAGGTGGGCGTCACGTGGCCCATCAGGTGACCGTCACGTGGCCCATCAGGTGCCAGGAGCCACTCAGAGGGACAAGATGGCGGCTAACGAGGACGAATGTGTAATTGGCTTGTGACTGGAGTTATCACACGAGGACACGGCCACTACCACCTCAGACTACTAACTACCCTACCACTCAACTACCATCCGCGCCAGCTGTCATTCCCACAAACTACCATTCCCACAAACTACCATTCCCACTACCAACCATTCCCACTAACTACCATTCCCACAAACTACCATTCCCACAAACTACCATTCCCACAAACTACCATTCCCACTAACTACCATTCCCACAAACTACCATTCCCACAAACTACCATTCCCACTAACTACCATTCCCACTAACTACCATTCCCACTAACTACCATTCCCACAAACTACCATTCCCACAAACTACTATTCCCACAAACTACCATTCCCACAAACTACCATTCCCACAAACAACCATTCCCACAAACTACCATTCCCACAAACTACCATTCCCACAAACTACCATTCCCACAAACTACCATTCCCATAAACTACCATTCCCACTAACTACCATTCCCACTAACTACCATTCCCACAAACTACCATTCCCACAAACTACCATTCCCACAAACAACCATTCCCACAAACTACCATTCCCACAAACTACCATTCCCACTAACTACCATTCCCACTAACTACCATTCCCACAAACAACCATTCCCACTAACTACCATTCCCACTAACTACCATTCCCACAAACTACCATTCCCACAAACTACCATTCCCACTACCTACCATTCCCACAAACTACCATTCCCACAAACTACCATTCCCACTAACTACCATTCCCACTAACTACCATTCCCACAAACTACCATTCCCACAAACTACCATTCCCACAAACTACCATTCCCACTAACTACCATTCCCACTAACTACCATTCCCACAAACAGCCATTCCCACAAACTACCATTCCCACAAACAGCCATTCCCACAAACTACCATTCCCACAAACTACCATTCCCACAAACAGCCATTCCCACAAACTACCATTCCCACTAACTACCATTCCCACAAACTACCATTCCCACAAACAGCCATTCCCACAAACAACCATTCCCACTAACTACCATTCCCACTAACTACCATTCCCACAAACAACCATTCCCACTAACTACCATTCCCACTAACTACCATTCCCACAAACAACCATTCCCACTAACTACCATTCCCACTAACTACCATTCCCACAAACAACCATTCCCACTAACTACCATTCCCACTAACTACCATTCCCACAAACAACCATTCCCACTAACTACCATTCCCACTAACTACCATTCCCACAAAGTACCATTCCCACAAACAGCCATTCCCACAAACTACCATTCCCACAAACTACCATTCCCACAAACAGCCATTCCCACAAACTACCATTCCCACAAACTACCATTCCCACAAACAGCCATTCCCACAAACTACCATTCCCACAAACTACCATTCCCACAAACTACCATTCCCACAAACAGCCATTCCCACAAACTACTGTTCCCACAAACTACCGTTACCAATCCGCGTTTGTAATCATCAACACAGCTGGTGTGTGTGTGGTTCCGTGTCACATATCAGGACCAGCCCATCAGCTCTTCTCGTCCGGTTTGATGTATATAGCGAAGCTACCATATGTGTGGGGCCATTTTGGCATCTGCAGCCTCCTCTATAGCTTCTATACAATTATAGAAGTCAATTACTATAATTATTAGTTAGAAACAGCCCTGGCAGTGGTAACTGTGTTTACAAAACATATTCTATAAGGAAAATGAAGAATTTATTTACATTTGTCACAAAATTTCTCAAAAATAAGATTTTTTCTTAATAAATTGTAAAATATTTTTAATAGAAATACTATTCAATCAGCTTTAATGCAAATCACAAATTAATGCAAATAAAAATTACAAAGCCCTCGAACCCGATGCCGAAGCTGGGTTTTTACAGCTAACCCGACCCCACTCGGGCCTATGGTGTCTGGGAATATCCAGGTCCGGCGTTCGAGACAACTTCATTGCCTCAAAATGATTTTCGTGAGCTAAGGATTTAGGTTTAAGGTTATAGCAGGAATGTTCTCTGTATGTCTCGTCATCTTCACTGGGGCGAGGAAGGAACAGAAGCAGTACTTTAAGGTGCGGTTCTGGCCAGTAAGTGGACGGGTGACCACGTGGGTGTAGGCTTATCCTTGGTTGGAAGACCTTGAGAGGACGCCTCCTTCCTCTCTAATCTCATCTCCCCCCCCCCTCCCTCCTCTCTACACACGCACGCACCCACACGCACGTACCCACTCACACACACGCACGCATGTAACCACACGCACACGCACCCACACGCACGTACCCACACACTCGCACACGCACCCACACGCACGTACCCACACACACACACACACACACACACACACACACACACACACACACACACACACACCCACACACACACACATACACACACACACACACACACACACCCACACACACACACATACACACCCACATACACACACACGCATTATATATATATATATATATATATATATATATATATATATATATATATATATATATATATATATATATATATATATATATATATATATATATATATATATATATATATATATATATATATAATATATTTTGAAAGCAGTGTTTCTTGTAAACATATATTGTTAAATATGACAGAAAGAGTAAGATTAATGATTCTAACACGAATCTTCTCAACATTTCATACGTTTTTCTTCACTGTCGAAGGTAACTGAAAAGTTAACTGTCCAAAGTTCATTTTCACATTTTTATTTATTTTCTGACGCTAAAAGCGTTTCGCAAGAGACTTCTCACATTTTCAAAGACAGATTTTCATGTACTCAGTTTCAGGCTTATATTTGTTTTTGAGTGAGGTGATAGAACACAAACCAATGGATAATTATTAGGTGAAGATAATTTTATGTAGTTAGAACATGAATTATTGTGTATCTTGTCTTCTAGCTTCTGTGTTGATTTGGGGTCATGAAGTGGATAGAATGTAATTATGTGTTAATTGGCTGTTGATTGCTGGTGTTGACTTTTTGATGTGTAGTGCCTCGCTGATGTCGAGTCGCCTGCTATCGCTGTATCTATCGATAATATCTGTGTTGCTTGTTAGGATCTCTCTGGTGATGATCTGGTTGTGTTAGGAGATTATATGTTCCTAGATGGCACCAAGTGTATTGGCATTTGCCTTTCCATTAGATAATTTCAGCGACGTGGAGAGCGAGGGACCTGCTGCATGGGTAACAGCTTCTCCATAGCGACCTACCCAGACTTTGTGCCCTGGAGAGCAACCAGGATGGTTTGTGAGCTGTAATTGGTAGTTATGGTTGAGGTGTAATTGGCAGTTATGGTTGAGTTGAATGAGGTGATCAGCTCTGGTAGTTTGTGAGGGCCTCGCCCTCATCTTTGTTTTTTCCTCATTTGTTTTCATTCCTCATAGTTGGGACAGGAAGCCTGTGCACCTCATTCAAGGCTCCGTGAGTCTGCCTCCATGACGCGACCCACAATAGTTCTCTGAGTCACAGGTATTGACAGGTGTGTGACGCGAGGTGGCAGGTGTAGGGAAGGGTGGAGAGGTGTGTTGATGTACCCGGGAGTCGAACCCTGGGCCAGGGTGTGTGTGAGTGTGGCCCCGGAGGGCTGACCTTGGTGGGGTCTCCGTGGCGCAAAGGTTAAGTATTTTGGTGAGTGATGTGGTGGTGAGGGCGCTCCCTCACTACTCTCCCTCACTACTCTCCCTCACTACTCTCCCTCACTACTCTCCCTCACTACTCTCCCTCACCACTCTCCCTCACTACTCTCCCTCACTACTCTCCCTCACCACTCTCCCTCACTACTCTCCCTCACTACTCTCCCTCACCACTCTCCCTCACTACTCTCCCTCACTACTCTCCCTCACCACTCTCCCTCACTACTCTCCCTCACTACTCTCCCTCACCACTCTCCCTCACTACTCTCCCTCACCACTCTCCCTCACCACTCTCCCTCACTACCCTCACTACTCTCCCTCACAACTCTCCCTCACTACTCTCCCTCACCACTCTCCCTCACTACCCTCACTACTCTCCCTCACTACTCTCCCTCACTACTCTCCCTCACTACTCTCCCTCACCACCACTCTCCCTCACCACTCTCCCTCACTACTCTCCCTCACTACTCTCCCTCACTACTCTCCCTCACCACTCTCCCTCACCACTCTCCCTCCCTACTCTCCCTCACCACTCTCCCTCACTACTCTCCCTCACTACTCTCCCTCACCACTCTCCCTCACCACTCTCCCTCACTACCCTCACTCCTCTCCCTCACTACTCTTCCTCACTACACTCCCTCACCACTCTCCCTCACTACACTCCCTCACTACTCTCCCTCACTACTCTCCCTCACCACTCACCACTCTCCCTCACTACCCTCACTACTCTCCCTCACTACTCTCCCTCACTACTCTCCCTCACCACTTTCCCTCACTACTCTCCCTCACTACTATCCCTCACTACTCTCCCTCACTACTCTCCCTCACCACCACTCTCACTCACTACTCTCCCTCACTACTCTCCCTCACTACTCTCCCTCACCACTCTCCCTCACCACTCTCCCTCCCTACTCTCCCTCACCACTCTCCCTCACTACCCTCACTACTCTCCCTCACAACTCTCCCTCACCACTCTCCCTCACCACTCTCCCTCACTACCCTCACTCCTCTCCCTCACTACTCTCCCTCACTACACTCCCTCACCACTCTCCCTCACTACTCTCCCTCACTACTCTCCCTCACAACTCTCCCTCACCACTCTCCCTCACCACTCTCCCTCACCACTCTCCCTCACCACTCTCCCTCACTACCCTCACTCCTCTCCCTCACTACTCTCCCTCACTACACTCCCTCACCACTCTCCCTCACTACTCTCCCTCACTACTCTCCCTCACTACTCTCCCTCACTACTCTCCCTCACTACTCTCCCTCACCACTCACCACTCTCTCTCACTACCCTCACTACTCTCCCTCACTACTCTCCCTCACTACTCTCCCTCACTACCCTCACCACTCTCCCTCCCTACTCTCCCTCACCACTCACCACTCTCCCTCACCACTCTCCCTCACCACTCTCCCTCACTACTCTCCCTCACCACTCACCACTCTCCTCCACCACTCTCCCTCACTACCCTCACTACTCTTCCTCACTACTCTCCCTCACCACTCTCCCTCACCACTCTCCCTCACTACTCTTGCTCACCACTCTCCCTCACTACTCTCCCTCACCACTCTCCCTCACTACTCTCCCTCACTACTCTCCCTCACTACTCTCCCTCACTACTCTTGCTCACCACTCTCCCTCACTACTCTCCCTCACCACTCTCCCTCACCGCTCTCCCTCACTACTCTCCCTCACTACTCTCCCTCACTACTCTCCCTCACTACTCTCCCTCACCACTCTCCCTCACTACTCTCCCTCACCACTCTCCCTCACTACTCTCCCTCACCACTCTCCATCACCACTCTCCCTCACCACACTCCCTCACCACTCTCCCTCACCACTCTCCCTCACCACTCTCCCTCACTACTCTCCCTCACTACCCTCACTACTCTCCCTCAATACTCTCCCTCACCACTCTCCCTCACTACTCTCCCTCACCACTCTCCCTCACCACTCTCCCTCACCACTCTCCCTCGCTACTCTCCCTCACCACTCTCCCTCACCACTCTCCCTCATTACTCTCCCTCACCACTCTCCCTCACTACCCTCCCTCACCACTCTCCATCACCACTCTCCCTCACCACACTCCCTCACCACTCTCCCTCACCACTCTCCCTCACCACTCTCCCTCACCACTCTCCCTCACTACTCTCCCTCACCACTCTCCCTCACCACTCTCCCTCACTACTCTCCTTCACTACTCTCCCTCACTACTCTCCCTCACCACTCTCCCTCACCACTCTCCCTCACAACCCTCACTACTCTCCCTCAATACTCTCCCTCACCACTCTCCCTCACTACTCTCCCTCACTACCCTCCCTCACCACTCTCCCTCACCACTCTCCCTCACTACCCTCACTACTCTCCCTCAATACTCTCCCTCACCACTCTCCCTCACTACTCTCCCTCACCACTCTCCCTCACCACTCTCCCTCACCACTCTCCCTCACCACTCTCCCTCACTACTCTCCCTCACTACTCTCCCTCACTACCCTCCCTCACCACTCTCCCTCACCACTCTCCCTCCCCACTCTCCCTCACCACTCTCCCTCACCACTCTCCCTCACTACTCTTCCTCACTACCCTCACCCACCACTCTCCCTCACTACTCTCCCTCACTACCCTCCCTCACCACTTTCCCTCACCACTCTCCCTCACTACTCTCACCACTCTCCCTCACTACTCTCCCTCACTACCCTCCCTCACCACTTTCCCTCACCACTCTCCCTCACTACTCTCCCTCACCACTCTCCCTCACTACTCTCCCTCACTACTCTCCCTCACCACTCTCCCTCACCGCTCTCCCTCACTACTCTCCCTCACTACTCTCCCTCACTACTCTCCCTCACTACTCTCCCTCACCACTCTCCCTCACTACTCTCCCTCACCACTCTCCCTCACCACTCTCCATCACCACTCTCCCTCACCACACTCCCTCGCCACTCTCCCTCACCACTCTCCCTCACCACTCTCCCTCACTACTCTCCCTCACTACCCTCACTACTCTCCCTCAATACTCTCCCTCACCACTCTCCCTCACCACTCTCCCTCACTACTCTCCCTCACCACTCTCCCTCACCACTCTCCCTCACCACTCTCCCTCGCTACTCTCCCTCACCACTCTCCCTCACCACTCTCCCTCACCACTCTCCCTCACTACCCTCCCTCACCACTCTCCATCACCACTCTCCCTCACCACACTCCCTCACCACTCTCCCTCACCACTCTCCCTCACCACTCTCCCTCACCACTCTCCCTCACTACTCTCCCTCACCACTCTCCCTCACCACTCTCCCTCACTACTCTCCTTCACTACTCTCCCTCACTACTCTCCCTCACCACTCTCCCTCACCACTCTCCCTCACTACCCTCACTACTCTCCCTCAATACTCTCCCTCACCACTCTCCCTCACTACTCTCCCTCACTACCCTCCCTCACCACTCTCCCTCACCACTCTCCCTCACTACCCTCACTAATCTCCCTCAATACTCTCCCTCACCACTCTCCCTCACTACTCTCCCTCACCACTCTCCCTCACCACTCTCCCTCACCACTCTCCCTCACCACTCTCCCTCACTACTCTCCCTCACTACTCTCCCTCACTACCCTCCCTCACCACTCTCCCTCACCACTCTCCCTCCCCACTCTCCCTCACCACTCTCCCTCACCACTCTCCCTCACTACTCTTCCTCACTACCCTCACCCACCACTCTCCTTCACTACTCTCCCTCACTACCCTCCCTCACCACTTTCCCTCACCACTCTCCCTCACTACTCTCACCACTCTCCCTCACTACTCTCCCTCACTACCCTCCCTCACCACTTTCCCTCACCACTCTCCCTCACTACTCTCCCTCACCACTCTCCCTCACTACTCTCCCTCACTACTCTCCCTCACCACTCTCCCTCACTACTCTCCCTCACCACTCTCCCTCACCACTCTCCCTCACCACTCTCACCACTCTCCCTCACCCCTCTTCCTCACCACTCTCCCTCACCACTCTCCCTCACTACTCTCACCACTCTCCCTCACCACTCTCCCTCACTACTCTCACCACTCTCCCTCACCACTCTTCCTCACCACTCTCCCTCACTACTCTCCCTCACTACTCTCCCTCACCACTCTCCCTCACTACTCTCCCTCACCACTCTCCCTCACTACTCTCCCTCGCCACTCTCCCTCACTACTCTCCCTCACCACTCTCCCTCACTACTCTCCCTCACCACTCTCCAGGTGTATGAGAGCAGGTGTGTGAGTGCAGGTGTATGAGAGCAGGTGTATGAGAGCAGGTGTGTGAGAGCAGGTGTATGAGAGCAGGTGTGTGAGTGCAGGTGTGTGAGAGCAGGTGTATGAAAGCAGGTGTATGAGTGCAGGTGTGTGAGAGCAGGTGTATGAGTGCAGGTGTGTGAGTGCAGGTGTATGAGTGCAGGTGTATGAGTGCTGGTGTATGAGAGCAGGTGTATGAGTGCAGGTGTATGAGAGCAGGTGTATGAGTGCAGGTGTATGAGTGCAGGTGTATGAGAGCAGGTGTATGAGTGCAGGTGTATGAGTGTAGGTGTATGAGTGCAGGTGTATGAGAGCAGGTGTATGAGTGCAGGTGTATGAGTGCAGGTGTGTGAGAGCAGGTGTATGAGTGCAGGTGTATGAGTGCAGGTGTGTGAGTGCAGGTGTATGAGAGCAGGTGTGTGAGAGCAGGTGTGTGAGTGCAGGTGTATGAGTGCAGGTGTGTGAGAGCAGGTGTATGAGTGCAGGTGTATGAGTGCAGGTGTGTGAGAGCAGGTGTGTGAGTGCATGTGTATGAGTGCAGGTGTGTGAGAGCAGGTGTATGAGTGCAGGTGTATGAGTGCAGGTGTGTGAGAACAGGTGTGTGAGTGCAGGTGTATGAGTGCAGGTGTGTGAGAGCAGGTGTATGAGTGCAGGTGTATGAGTGCAGGTGTGTGAGAGCAGGTGTGTGAGTGCAGGTGTATGAGTGCAGGTGTGTGAGAGCAGGTGTATGAGTGCAGGTGTATGAGTGCAGGTGTGTGAGTGCAGGTGTATGAGTGCAGGTGTATGAGAGTGGTGTATGAGTGCAGGTGTATGAGTGCAGGTGTATGAGTGCAGGTGTGTGAGTGCAGGTGTATGAGTGCAGGTGTATGAGTGCAGGTGTATGAGTGCAGGTGTGTGAGTGCAGGTGTATGAGTGCAGGTGTATGAGTGCAGGTGTATGAGAGCAGGTGTATGAGTGCAGGTGTATGAGAGCAGGTGTATGAGTGCAGGTGTATGAGAGCAGGTGTATGAGTGCAGGTGTATGAGAGCAGGTGTGTGAGTGCAGGTGTATGAGTGCAGGTGTATGAGTGCAGGTGTATGAGTGCAGGTGTATGAGAGCAGGTGTATGAGTGCAGGTGTATGAGAGCAGGTGTATGAGTGCAGGTGTATGAGAGCAGGTGTGTGAGTGCAGGTGTATGAGAGCAGGTGTGTGAGTGCAGGTACTCACCTAATTTTACTCACCTAGTTGTGCTTGCGGGGGTTGAGCTCTGGCTCTTTGGTCCCGCCTCTCAACTGTCAATCAACTGGTGTACAGGTTCCTGAGCCTACTGGGCTCTATCATATCTACATTATAAACTGTGTATGGAGTCAGCCTCCACCACATCACTGCCTAATGCATTCCACCTGTTAACTACTCTGACACTGAAAAAATTCTTTCTAACGTCTCTGTGGCTCATCTGGGTACTCAGTCTCCACCTGTATCCCCTTGTTCGTGTCCCACCCGTGCTGAAGAGTTTGTCTTTGTCCACCCTGTCAATTCCCCTGAGAATTTTGTAGGTGGTTATCATGTCTCCCCTTACTCTTCTGTTTTCCAGGGACGTGAGGTTCAGTTCCTTCAGCCTTTCCTCGTAGCTCAATCCTCTCAGTTCCGGGACCAGTCTGGTGGCATACCGCTGAATCTTCTCTAACTTTGTCTTGTGTTTAACTAGGTATGGACTCCAGGCTGGAGCTGCATACTCCAGGATTGGTCTTACATAAGTGGTATACAGGGTCCTGAACGATTCCTTACACAAGTTTCTAAAGGCAGTTCTTATGTTGGCCAGTCTAGCATATGCCGCTGATGATATCCTTTTGATGTGGGCCTCTGGGGATAGGTTCGGTGTGATATCAACCCCCAGATCTTTCTCTCTATTTGACTCTTGCAGGATTTCACCTCCCAGATGGTACCTTGTGTTCAGCCTTCTGCTCCCTTCGCCTAATTTCATCACCTTACACTTTCCCGAGTTGAACTTTAGCAGCCATTTTCTAGACCATTCCTCCAGTTTGTCCAGGTCGTCCAGTAGTCTCTGTCTATCTTCATCCGTCTTGAATCTTCTCATAATTTTTACATCATCAGCAAACATTGAGAGGAATGAGTCTATACCCTCCGGAAGATCATTTACATATATTAGAAACAGGATGGGTCCAAGTACCCAAGTATAGGTGTGTGAGAGCAGGAGTGTGAGAGCAGGTGTGTGAGAACATGTGTGTGAGAGCAGGTGTGTGAGAGCAGGTGTGTGAGAACAGGTGTGTGAGAGCAGGTGTATAAGAGCAGGTGTGTGAGTGCAGGTGTGTGAGTGCAGGTGTGTGAGAGCAGGTGTGTGAGTGCAGGTGTATAAGAGCAGGTGTATAAGAGCAGGTGTGTGAGTGCAGGTGTGTGAGAGCAGGTGTGTGAGTGCAGGTGTATAAGAGCAGGTGTATGAGAGCAGGTGTGTGAGTGCAGGTGTGTGAGTGCAGGTGTGTGAGAGCAGGTGTGTGAGTGCAGGTGTATAAGAGCAGGTGTATAAGAGCAGGTGTGTGAGTGCAGGTGTGTGAGAGCAGGTGTGTGAGTGCAGGTGTATAAGAGCAGGTGTATGAGAGCAGGTGTGTGAGTGCAGGTGTGTGAGTGCAGGTGTGTGAGAGCAGGTGTGTGAGTGCAGGTGTATAAGAGCAGGTGTATAAGAGCAGGTGTGTGAGTGCAGGTGTGTGAGAGCAGGTGTGTGAGTGCAGGTGTATAAGAGCAGGTGTATGAGAGCAGGTGTGTGAGAGCAGGTGTGTGAGAGCAGGTGTGTGAGTGCAGGTGTGTGAGAACAGGTGTGTGAGAGCAGGTGTATAAGAGCAGGTGTGTGAGAACAGGAGTATAAGAGCAGGTGTATGAGTGCAGGTGTGTGAGAGCATGTGTGTGAGAACAGGTGTGTGAGAGCAGGTGTATAAGAGCAGGTGTGTGAGTGCAGGTGTGTGAGAGCAGGTGTGTGAGTGCAGGTGTATGAGAGCAGGTGTACGAGTGCAGGTGTGTGAGAGCAGGTGTGTGAGAGCAGGTGTGTGAGAACAGGTGTGTGAGAGCAGGTGTATAAGAGCAGGTGTATGAGTGCAGGTGTGTGAGAGCAGGTGTGTGAGTGCAGGTGTGTGAGAGCAGGTGTACGAATGCAGGTGTGTGAGAGCAGATGTGTGAGTGCAGGTGTGTGAGAGCAGGTGTGTGAGTGCAGGTGTGTGAGAGCAGATGTGTGAGTGCAGGTGTGTGAGAGCAGGTGTGTGAGTGCAGGTGTGTGAGAGCAGGTGTACGAATGCAGGTGTGTGAGAGCAGATGTGTGAGTGCAGGTGTGTGAGAGCAGGTGTGTGAGTGCAGGTGTGTGAGAGCAGATGTGTGAGTGCAGGTGTGTGAGAGCAGGTGTGTGAGAGCAGGTGTGTGAGAGCAGGTGTGTGAGAGCAGGTGTGTGAGTGCAGGTGTGTGAGAGCAGGTGTGTGAGAGCAGGTGTGTGAGTGCAGGTGTGTGAGAGCAGGTGTGTAAGAGAGCTGAGGGTCACCAAGGCTCTCAACAATCAATAACAGTAACAACTCACATATAATATTCCTCATTGTGTAGCCCCTATGACAGGTGTGCTGCCTCGCGGGTCACTGACCTCCACACCTGCACCTCTACCACACCTGCACCTTTACCGGAGGGTATGTTACAGGTGTGGCCAGAGGGTGTGTTAGAGGTGTGGCCAGAGGGTGTGTTACAGGTGTGGCCAGAGGGTGTGTTACAGGTGTGGCCAGAGGGTGTGTTACAGGTGTGGCCAGACGGTGTGTTACAGGTGTGGCCAGAGGGTGTGTTACAGGTGTGGCCAGAGGGTGTGTTACAGGTGTGGCCAGAGGGTGTGTTACAGGTGTGGCCAGAGGGTGTCTTACAGGTGTGGCCAGAGGGTGTGTTACAGGTGTGGCCAGAGGGTGTGTTACAGGTGTGGCCAGAGGGTGTTACAGGTGTGGCCAGAGGGTGTGTTACAGGTGTGGCCAGAGGGTGTGTTACAGGTGTGGCCAGAGGGTGTTACAGGTGTGGCCAGAGGGTGTGTTACAGCTCTGATGGGCCACTGTCTGCAGGCTATCAACACCACCAGGGATCTGATGGGCCACTGTCTGCAGGCTATCAACACCACCAGAGGATCTGATGGGCCACTGTCTGCAGGCTATCAACACCACCAGAGGGTCTGATGGGCCACTGTCTGCAGGCTATCAACACCACCAGGGGTCTGAAGGGCCACTGTCTGCAGGCTATCAACACCACCAGAGGATCTGATGGGCCACTGTCTGCAGGCTATCAACACCACCAGAGGGTCTGATGGGCCACTGTCTGCAGGCTATCAACACCACCAGAGGGTCTGATGGGCCACTGTCTGCAGGCTATCAACACCACCAGAGGGTCTGATGGGCCACTGTCTGCAGGCTATCAACACCACCAGAGGATCTGATGGGCCACTGTCTGCAGGCTATCAACACCACCAGAGGGTCTGATGGGCCACTGTCTGCAGGCTATCAACACCACCAGAGGATCTGATGGGCTACTGTCTGCAGGCTATCAACACCACCAGAGGGTCTGATGGGCCACTGTCTGCAGGCTATCAACACCACCAGAGGGTCTGATGGGCCACTGTCTGCAGGCTATCAACACCACCAGACGTCTGATGGGCCACTGTCTGCAGGCTGTCAACTCCACCAGACGTCTGATGGGCCACTGTCTGCAGGCTATCAACACCACCAGAGGATCTGATGGGCCACTGTCTGCAGGCTATCAACACCACCAGAGGGTCTGATGGGCCACTGTCTGCAGGCTATCAACACCACCAGACGTCTGATGGGCCACTGTCTGCAGGCTGTCAACTCCACCAGACGTCTGATGGGCCACTGTCTGCAGGCTGTCAACTCCACCAGACGTCTGATGGGCCACTGTCTGCAGGCTATCAACACCACCAGGGGTCTGATGGGCCACTGTCTGCAGGCTATCAACACCACCAGGGGTCTGATGGGCCACTGTCTGCAGGCTATCAACACCACCAGGGGTCTGAAGGGCCACTGTCTGCAGGCTATCAACAGCACCAGGGGTCTGATGGGCCACTGTCTGCAGGCTATCAACACCACCAGGGGTCTGAAGGGCCCTGTCTGCAGGCTATCAACACCACCAGGGGTCTGATGGGCCACTGTCTGCAGGCTATCAACACCACCAGGGGTCTGATGGGCCACTGTCTGCAGGCTATCAACACCACCAGAGGGTCTGATGGGCCACTGTCTGCAGGCTATCAACACCACCAGAGGATCTGATGGGCCACTGTCTGCAGGCTATCAACACCACCAGAGGATCTGATGGGCCACTGTCTGCAGGCTATCAACACCACCAGAGGATCTGATGGGCCACTGTCTGCAGGCTATCAACACCACCAGAGGATCTGATGGGCCACTGTCTGCAGGCTATCAACACCACCAGGGGTCTGATGGGCCACTGTCTGCAGGCTATCAACACCACCAGGGGTCTGAAGGGCCACTGTCTGCAGGCTATCAACAGCACCAGGGGTCTGATGGGCCACTGTCTGCAGGCTATCAACACCACCAGGGGTCTGAAGGGCCCTGTCTGCAGGCTATCAACACCACCAGGGGTCTGATGGGCCACTGTCTGCAGGCTATCAACACCACCAGGGGTCTGAAGGGCCCTGTCTGCAGGCTATCAACACCACCAGGGGTCTGATGGGCCACTGTCTGCAGGCTATCAACACCACCAGGGGTCTGATGGGCCACTGTCTGCAGGCTATCAACACCACCAGAGGGTCTGATGGGCCACTGTCTGCAGGCTATCAACACCACCAGAGGATCTGATGGGCCACTGTCTGCAGGCTATCAACACCACCAGAGGATCTGATGGGCCACTGTCTGTAGGCTATCAACACCACCAGAGGATCTGATGGGCCACTGTCTGCAGGCTATCAACACCACCAGAGGATCTGATGGGCCACTGTCTGCAGGCTATCAACACCACCAGAGGGTCTGATGGGCCACTGTCTGCAGGCTATCAACACCACCAGAGATCTGATGGGCCACTGTCTGCAGGCTATCAACACCACCAGAGGATCTGATGGGCCACTGTCTGCAGGCTATCAACACCACCAGAGGATCTGATGGGCCACTGTCCGGCTATCAACAACAACAAAACAGCACTAATTGGCCAATCAGGAGATAATCGCCGACAGCTGCAGTGATCACGACAAGATAAGACAATCGGTGGTTGAAGATGGTTCCCGCGCTGCGTCCTGATTGGTCGCCTGCCAGCCCTAACATGACCTCATTAACCTGATTACTTCTGAAGACTTGAAATTACCAGAAGGAAGGTCTCCCATGGGCAGTGACCTGGGGGGGGGGGGGAAGGGGTGGGGAGTGGGGGGGGGGAGGGGGTGAGTGGGGGGTGGGGGGTGGAGTGGGGAGGGGAGAGGGAGGGGGTGAGTGGGGGGTGGGGGGTGGAGTGGGGAGGGGGAGGGGAGAGGGAGGGGGAGGGGTGGAGTGGGGAGGGGAGAGGGAGGGGGAGGGGTGGAGTGGGGAGGGGAGAGGGAGGGGGGAGGGGTTGAGTGGGGAGGGGAGAGGGAGGGGGGAGGGGTGGTGTGGGGAGGGGAGAGGGAGGGGGGGAGGGGTGGAGTGGGGAGGGGAGAGGGAGGGGTGGAGTGGGGGGGTGACCTGGGGGTGAGGGGGTGAGTGGGGGGTGGAGTGGGCGGTGACCTGGGGGGTGGGGTTGTGGGGGGGGAGTGGGGTGTGGGGGGGTAGGGGGGGGAGTGGGGTGTGGGGGGGTGGGGGGGGGTGGACGAGGCAGGAGGTGGAGTGCAATACTTCAAGAAGAAGAACCTGTAAGAAAATCCCCATCAGCCAAGAACGAGGCTGCAACCCACAACAGTTCTCTAGCTCCCTGGATCAAGCACTTGCCGAGGGAAATGTCCCCCGTCTTATCTCCTCCTACGTTGTGATTCAACAAACTTTTGACAACTAGGTAACATCGTAAGAGCAGCCCTTCCCGCCAAGACGCCTCCGGAGCACTTCTGGCTTTACGTAACCCGTACGCAGGGCGAGTTTCTTTATAACGTAACTCTTCTTATCTCCTACGTTGTGATTCAACAAACTGTTGACAAGTAGGTAACATCGTAAGAGCAGGTCTTCCTGCCAAGACGCCTCCGGAACACTTCTGGCTTTCATAACCCGTACGCCGGGCGAGTTTCTCTACTACATAACCCGGAGTTAATAATATCATCCTCGACAAGACCGTCCTGCCGGCCGCTCTCTCTCTCTCTCTCTAACTCTTATAAAATATACATTTTGGGAAATGACAGATCAATATTATTATATTTAGTTATATATAACTAAATATTAATTGTTATTCTGTTCAACTAAGAGATGCCAGTGATTACTGGAATCAATGTGTTTTCTATGCCAAACAATTTTTTACTACGGAATGTAATTTACACAAAAATTTGTAAATTATTATATAAATTCGAGGCGTAAATATTTAATCATTCATGATAAATAAATATCAAATATTGAAGACTAAGCCAATGAATTGTAATCAAGAAACAGGTTTGACCTAATTCTTCGGACGCTTAGTTGCCACATTCCAGCCTCTCTATAAATGTGAATGTGTCTGTCTGTGTCTCATCGTCAGAGGTCAGAGGTCAGAGGTTAAGGGCTAGCCTCGTGAAACTCTGCATGGTGATTTGAGGATAGGTACATTCATAGACTGGTTTCAGTTGAGCCTAATTCCCTTCTTTATAAAGGATTAGCTATTACGAATCCCTGCAACGTGTAAGAAGTCTGAAATGGATGATTAGTTTTCCATAGAGTGTTTTTCAGAAAAATGAGAGGCTGAGAGCTCATTTTTCCCCTTGATCAATCAGGCTGTGATGCATACATCCAAGAGGCAAGCAGCCATATCAAACACCTTGGTCAGAGACCGGGCCGCGGGGCACGATGATCCCCGGAATCATCGACATATGAATTATAGAATATAAACAGATTATAGTGCTATAATGCTATAATTGATATAGGGTATAGAACTGTACTTGAAGTAAATAGTGGAGCTCATGTCCACCACCTTACACTTGCTGGTGTTGAACTCTATCATCCATGTGTGTGTTTACTAGTTGTGTTTTTGCGGGGGTTGAGCTTTGCTCTTTCGGCCCGCCTCTCAACTGTCAATCAACTGTTTACTAACTACTTTTTTTTTTCTCCCACACCACACACACACACACCAGGAAGCAGCCCGTGACAGCTGACTAACTCCCAGGTACCTATTTACTGCTAGGTAACAGGGGCACTTAGGGTGAAAGAAACTTTGCCCATTTGTTTCTGCCTCGTGCGGGAATCGAACCCGCGCCACAGAATTACGAGTCCTGCGCGCTATCCACCAGGCTACGAGGCCCCCTGGAGCGCGTGCGTGCGTGTGTGTGTGTGTGTGTGTGTGTGTGTGTGTGTGTGTGTGTGTGTGTGTGCGTGTGTGTGTGTGTGTGTGTGTGTGTGTGTGTGTGTGTGTGTGTGTGTGTGTGTGTGTGTGTGTGTGTGTGTGTGTGTGTGTGTGTGTGTCGTGACAGTGAGAGCCCCGCTATAAGGACACTATCACCCACAGCCTCACCTGTTAACAAGTGTAACTACAGCCAGGTTAATATCGACGCTTGCTGGGGGACCAATCAGCGTCGCCGACACATGGGACAGTTGGCAACCATCGCTGGCTCATAGTTAGACCAAACCACTTAATAGTCGACGTTCGTCAAGCCATGAGAGGGCGAGAGGGACGAAATGACGGGTCCTATAAATGCCTGCATTCGAATTGTGTTATAATGTGCCTTATTTGGCGTGCGCGCGTGTGTGTGTGCGTCCCTAGACGTGGTGCGTGCGTGGGGGATTGCGTGAGGGGTGTGTGCGTGTCAGAGTAACGACTGGGGGAGTAATTACTGGTGGCAGCTCAGTCCTGCCTCTCCCGCCGCCGCCCAAGTCTTCCCCTCTCCATCGCTACTTCCTGTAAGACTCGGACGCCCAGTGTTGCTGGTCGCCCACACAGCCTCCACCCCCACCCTCAACCCCAGGCCTGGGGGGAGGGGTTAATGGGGAGCGTGGGGGAGGAGAGCGTGAGGGAGGAGCGTGAGGGAGGAGCGTGAGGGAGGAGCGAGAGGCAGAGAGGAGCGTGAGGGAGGAGCGTGAGGGAGGAGCATGAGAGAGGAGCGTGAGGGAGGAGCGAGAGGCAGAGAGGAGCGTGAGGGAGGAGCGTGAGGGAGGAGCATGAGAGAGGAGCGTGAGGGAGGAGCGAGAGGCAGAGAGGAGCGTGAGGGAGGAGCGTGAGGGAGGAGCATGAGAGAGGAGCGTGAGGGAGGAGCGTGAGGGAGGAGCATGAGAGAGGAGCGTGAGGGAGGAGCGTGAGGGAGGAGCATGAGAGAGGAGCGAGAGGGAGGAGCGAGAGGCAGAGAGGAGCGTGAGGAAGGAGCGTGAGGGAGGAGCATGAGAGAGGAGCGTGAGGGAGGAGCGTGAGGGAGGAGCATGAGAGAGGAGCGAGAGGGAGGAGCGAGAGGCAGAGAGGAGCGTGAGGGAGGAGCGTGAGGGAGGAGCATGAGAGAGGAGCGTGAGGGAGGAGCGTGAGAGAGGAGCGTGAGGGAGGAGCGTGAGGGAGGAGCATGAGAGAGGAGCGAGAGGGAGGAGCGAGAGGCAGAGAGGAGCGTGAGGGAGGAGCGTGAGGGAGGAGCATGAGAGAGGAGCGTGAGGGAGGAGCGTGAGAGAGGAGCGTGAGGGAGGAGCGTGAGGGAGGAGCATGAGAGAGGAGCGTGAGGGAGGAGCGTGAGGGAGGAGAGCGTGAGGGAGGAGCGTGACGGACTGACCATTCCCAGGGTCGGGGTTCGAGGTCAACACCTCTCACCTCAAGCGTCGCATTCCTTACGGAATTTTTTTTACGGCTAAACCGTTGTTTTTTTCACGCAATAGTGAATGTATGTGGGAGCCAGCCCCCCCCCCACCTCCCATGCATGTGGGAGCCAGCCCCCCCACCTCCCATGTATGTGGGAGCCAGCCCCCCCACCTCCCATGTATGTGGGAGCCAGCCCCCCCCCACCTCCCATGTATGTGGGAGCCAGCCCCCCCACCTCCCATGTATGTGGGAGCCAGCCCCCCCACCTCCCATGTATGTGGGAGCCAGCCCCCCCCCACCTCCCATGTATGTGGGAGCCAACCAGCCCCTCCTCCCATGTATGTGGGAGCCAGCCCCCCCCACCTCCCATGTATGTGGGAGCCAGCCCCCCCCCACCTCCCATGTATGTGGGAGCCAGCCCCCCCACCTCCCATGTATGTGGGAGCCAGCCCCCCCCCCACCTCCCATGTATGTGGGAGCCAACCAGCCCCTCCTCCCATGTATGTGGGAGCCAGCCCCCCCCACCTCCCATGTATGTGGGAGCCAGCCACCCCCTCCTCCCATGTATGTGGGAGCCAACCAGCCCCTCCTCCCATGTATGTGGGAGCCAGCCCCCCCCCTCCTCCCATGTATGTGGGAGCCAGCCACCACCCTCCTCCCATGTATGTGGGAGCCAGCCCCCCCACCTCCCATGTATGTGGGAGCCAACCAGCCCCTCCTCCCATGTATGTGGGAGCCAGCCAGCCCCTCCTCCCATGTATGTGGGAGCCAGCCCCCCCACCTCCCATGTATGTGGGAGCCAACCAGCCCCTCCTCCCATGTATGTGGGAGCCAGCCAGCCCCTCCTCCCATGTATGTGGGAGCCAGCCCCCCCACCTCCCATGTATGTGGGAGCCAACCAGCCCCTCCTCCCATGTATGTGGGAGCCAGCCAGCCCCTCCTCCCATGTATGTGGGAGCCAGCCCCCCCACCTCCCATGTATGTGGGAGCCAACCAGCCCCTCCTCCCATGTATGTGGGAGCCAACCAGCCCCTCCTCCCATGTATGTGGAAGCCAGCCAGCCCCTCCTCCCATGTATGTGGGAGCCAGCCCCCCCACCTCCCATGTATGTGGGAGCCAGCCCCCCCACCTCCCATGTATGTGGGAGCCAGCCCCCCACCTCCCATGTATGTGGGAGCCAGCCCCCCCACCTCCCATGTATGTGGGAGCCAGCCCCCCCACCTCCCATGTATGTGGGAGCCAGCCCCCCCACCTCCCATGTATGTGGGAGCCAACCAGCCCCTCCTCCCATGTATGTGGGAGCCAGCCAGCCCCTCCTCCCATGTATGTGGGAGCCAGCCCCCCCACCTCCCATGTATGTGGGAGCCAACCAGCCCCTCCTCCCATGTATGTGGGAGCCAGCCACCACTCTCCTCCCATGTATGTGGGAGCCAGCCCCCCCACCTCCCATGTATGTGGGAGCCAACCAGCCCCTCCTCCCATGTATGTGAGAGCCAGCCAGCCCCTCCTCCCATGTATGTGGGAGCCAGCCACCCCCACCTCCCATGTATGTGGGAGCCAGCCCCCCCACCTCCCATGTATGTGGGAGCCAACCAGCCCCTCCTCCCATGTATGTGGGAGCCAACCAGCCCATCCTCCCATGTATGTGGGAGCCAGCCAGCCCCTCCTCCCATGTATGTGGGAGCCAGCCAGCCCCTCCTCCCATGTATGTGGGAGCCAGCCAGCCCCTCCTCCCATGTATGTGGGAGCCAGCCCCCCCACCTCCCATGTATGTGGGAGCCAGCCCCCCCACCTCCCATGTATGTGGGAGCCAGCCCCCCCCACCTCCCATGTATGTGGGAGCCAGCCACCCCCACCTCCCATGTATGTGGGAGCCAGCCCCCCCACCTCCCATGTATGTGGGAGCCAACCAGCCCCTCCTCCCATGTATGTGGGAGCCAGCCAGCCCCTCCTCCCATGTATGTGGGAGCCAACCCCCCCACCTCCCATGTATGTGGGAGCCAACCAGCCCCTCCTCCCATGTATGTGGGAGCCAGCCAGCCCCTCCTCCCATGTATGTGGGAGCCAGCCCCCCCACCTCCCATGTATGTGGGAGCCAGCCACCACTCTCCTCCCATGTATGTGGGAGGCAGCCCCCCCACCTCCCATGTATGTGGGAGCCAACCAGCCCCTCCTCCCATGTATGTGGGAGCCAGCCAGCCCCTCCTCCCATGTATGTGGGAGCCAGCCCCCCCACCTCCCATGTATGTGGGAGCCAGCCACCACTCTCCTCCCATGTATGTGGGAGCCAGCCCCCCCCACCTCCCATGTATGTGGGAGCCAACCAGCCCCTCCTCCCATGTATGTGGGAGCCAGCCAGCCCCTCCTCCCATGTATGTGGGAGCCAGCCCCCCCACCTTCCATGTATGTGGGAGCCAGCCACCACTCTCCTCCCATGTATGTGGGAGCCAGCCCCCCCCCTCCCATGTATGTGGGAGCCAGCCACCACCCTCCTCCCATGTATGTGGGAGCCAGCCACCCCCTCCTCCCATGTATGTGGGAGCCAGCCCCCCCCTCCCATGTATGTGGGAGCCAGCCACCACCCTCCTCCCATGTATGTGGGAGCCAGCCACCTCCTCCTCCCATGTATGTGGGAGCCAGCCACCTCCTACTCCCATGTATGTGGGAGCCAGCCACCACCCTCCTCCCATGTATGTGGGAGCCAGCCACCTCCTCCTCCCATGTATGTGGGAGCCAGCCACCACCCTCCTCCCATGTATGTGGGAGCCAGCCACCTCCTCCTCCCATGTATGTGGGAGCCAGCCACCACCCTCCTCCCATGTATGTGGGAGCCAGCCACCCTCCTCCTCCCATGTATGTGGGAGCCAGCCCCCCCCCTCCCATGTATGTGGGAGCCAGCCACCACCCTCCTCCCATGTATGTGGGAGCCAGCCCCCCCCTCCCATGTATGTGGGAGCCAGCCACCACCCTCCTCCCATGTATGTGGGAGCCAGCCCCCCTCCTCCCATGTATGTGGGAGCCAGCCACCACCCTCCTCCCATGTATGTGGGAGCCAGCCACCTCCTCCTCCCATGTATGTGGGAGCCAGCCACCACACTCCTCCCATGTATGTGGGAGCCAGCCCCCCCCTTCCCATGTATGTGGGAGCCAGCCACCACCCTCCTCCCATGTATGTGGAAGCCAGCCACCTCCTACTCCCATGTATGTGGGAGCCAGCCACCACCCTCCTCCCATGTATGTGGGAGCCAGCCACCACCCTCCTCCCATGTATGTGGGAGCCAGCCCCCCCCTCCCATGTATGTGGGAGCCAGCCACAACCCTCCTCCCATGTATGTGGGAGCCAGCCCCCCCTCCTCCCATGTATGTGGGAGCCAGCCACCACCCTCCTCCCATGTATGTGGG